>NC_052114.1:7658969-7727451 GCF_012273895.1 Zerene cesonia
TAAAAATTATTTTATAGTTTTTAGTTTGATGTGCTTGAAAAGCGTGTTTTTTAGTTTTTTTAAACTATATTTTATTAGAATTGTTGTTTAGTATTATTAAAATTATGTGTAAATTATACAAACCACCTGCTCAAAACGGTTGAAGGAGAAATCGGGAAAAAACCGGCATGTCGAAGAATCAAAAGCTTCAACGACCTGTGACATCAGCCAACCTGCACATGACCAGCGTGGTGGATTATGGCCTGAACCCCTACAGTAGGTGTCATGTCGCTGTAGTGGGAACAAATATGGGCTGATAATGAATCCAAATACTCACAAGTACCGGCGAATTCCCACCAATCAAATGCAGCACGGTCTCGACGAGCACGTCGAGCGTGTTCAGGCACAGCACGTCCACGTCCGGATCCAGTTCATCATCGTCCAGCGGCATGTCGGGGTCCTCCTTCCTCCACAGCAGCGTCACCAGCTCGCCCAGCATGTCCGCGCACTGCGAGAGCTCGTCGCGCCGCGCCAGGTGCACCCGGAGGTGATGGCATGCCGTTGTGAGTACTATGTTTCTCGCTTCTGTATGTGAATACAATATATTTATTTGTTCAGCAGTTAAATGTCTAATATATCTAGTATATTTGTACATCTTTAAACCAGATTGAGTTTAAAGTACGTAGTACCTGGAGCTTTGCTCGGTTTATTTTCGTGAAGTTAGATTGTTTATAAGTGTTTTTTCCAAGATCGTTTAGGCATTTTTTAGTGAACGCGTGCATTAAGAAGACACAAAACAATATAAACAATTAGTCTAACCTCACAACAAACACTCATTGACTTCGTTACTTAACAACGCCATCTGCTGGAACTTTAATTATTCGCCAAAAAATAGTATTAGTATTACTATGCGCCAATAGATGTCAGGAAGAAAAAATTGTATTAGTATTATTTAAGTCGAGAAAACACGAATATGACATTTTCTAAAAAAGATTCCTAGCTAGATCGATTTATCGCCCCCGAAACCCTCTATATACCAAATTTCATGAAAATCGTTGGAGCCGATTCCGAGATTCCAATTATATATACATACTAGCTGCGCCCCGCGGTTTCACCCGCGTATGTCCGTATCCCGTAGGAATATCGGGATAAAAAATAGATGTTGGCCGATTCTCAGACCTACCCAATATGCTTACCAAATTTCAGAGGAATCGGTCAAGCCGTTTCGGAGGAGTATGGCAACGAAAACTGTGACACGAGAATTTTATATATATAGAAGATATATATATATATATATATATATATATATATATATATATATATATATATATATATATATATATATATATATATATATATATATATATATATATATATATATATATATATATATATATATATATATATATATATATATATATATATATATATATATATAGAAGATATATATATACAAGAATTGCTCGTCTAAAGGTATAAGATATATTCTTTGTCTGAGATGTATATATTGCAATTACTTTCACAATTAGGTTTGGTGTCTAAAATTATACAGGGACTAAATGTACATCTTGGAAAATATATCATTTACAAAAATATTATGTTCATTGTTACCGTCTAAAGTATGAAAAGCATTGAGTAAATTTAAATTTCCATAAAATATTGTATAACTGCAAGTGTCTCTTATTATCTTTCCCCACTCACCAGGCTCCTGTCCCAATGGCCCCTTCAATATCTCTTGTGCTGCTGCCAGCCTCGCTCTGGCCAGCGGCGCCGGTACATTAGCCGCAAATGCATCCAACATGGCCGCGGATATTCTAGCAGCTTCTACGGGACTCAGGGCCGAAGACACTTCCTTGGCGACGCTGGCCCATGACGTCATTAGAGCCACCTTATAAAAAAATAAAAACATTGATTGAATAAATTTATGTGTTACAGTAAAATTTATAATAGTAATCCCTACCAATCGGTACCAATAAAATAAATGAAAAATAATGTCTGCCTGCGACTTCGCGTCTAAACTATTAACCACCAATATAGACGAAATTTGGTAAAGAAATTTCGCGAGAACGTGTGCCAAGCCGCAGACGGGAAGCTCATACAAATTGTTACAATTTGGCGATATCGAAATGTTTCTATCTAGACGACGTCCGTAACGATTCTTAGACATCAATCTGAACATCCTACTTAAAGTTAAGCTACAGACTGAGTTTTGAGGTGTTCACGTCCTAGTAAGTTTAAAAAAAAAGGTTTGGTCGATATCCACCCAAAATAAAAAAGAAACGCCACTTCCCCCACTCGATTTGACCTCAATCTGGCATTGTCGTGTGTGTGAAACATAAAGATTCACCTGCGCGGGCGCCAGGTGGTCGCGGTGCGGGTGCTGCGCGAGCGCCTTGAGCGCGTGCAGCGCCGCGCGCACGTCGCGCCGGAAGCTGTCCTCGTACTGGCCGCCCGTGGCGCGCGCGAACAGGCAGCGCGAGCGCACCGCCAGCCGGAACACGGCGCCGAGCGAGCGCAGGCACTTGCGGATCGGCTCCTGCCCCTCCGCGCCCGCCGCCCACTCGGCGCAGTGCTGCACCGACGACAGGAGCCCTCTGCAATTCCGAATTTACATTAAGCTTATACTTTTCGTCGTAAATAGAAAAATATACAAAATTATCATGCTTAAATAAAAGTTCCAACTAAATTCTCTCTCATGATCATATGCATATGAGTATACGCAAGGATTTAACGCTGGCGTTCTTGCTAAGGGTAATAAGATAAACTCATGAATTGATTGTATTTTCACCAATTCTCGATAAGTGTACGAGGTTTGAAAAATAGAGTCTAAAGAAGATGGTTACTAACACATAGGCATGTTAGCCTTATTGCTTAAAAATGATTAGGCCTTTAAATAGTTAAATGCTTCCAAGCAATACATTTAAAAAGATATTGAAAAATTAATGTTGCTTTCATAGAGGATTTATCGAAGTAAGCGAACCTGTGCAAATGTTATAATTAAAACTTGAATCTAGACATTTTAATGTTGTATTATAATATGAATATAGTGACAAAAAAATTCACGTCGCTGTTTTATTTCAAATTGAAATCAATGAGAAATATACGTATAAAAATCTTTCCAATCAAAACACTATTAAAGTAATGTCAGTTGATAAAAATGTAATTATTACAATAAATAACTTACTTGTAAACGAGAGCTGCGGAGAAATGTTCTTCGATATACACATCCAATACGGGTCTAAAGTGTTGAAATCTACTTTCATCTAATAAACTGCATATTGATACCAGGACTAGGAACACTGTTCCAGAATGAGGTGTGCTAAAAAGCAAAAGTATAATAATTGTATTACACAATAATGTGTGCTATGAGATACATTGTCTGATAATTTCAATAATAAATATTTTAGACCTTTATTTCATGTGACTTAAGGTACGTTTTACAATACTTTGATTACTAGTTTACACTATTATTCTATGTTCTTTGTTCTTAGCTATAATACGAGAAATAAATATTAATTCTACAATCATACCTATTGCCATCTTCAGTAGAAAACAATGCGAAAAGTGCGTCCAACACATCTCTAAGGAACTTGATAAGTTCCTCGCAACTGAGACCATCGCCCAACCGTAAAACTCGCAGTAGAGTTTCCTGCACTTTTTCCGGGTGTGCTCGCCATTGTAGCAATGCAAGGAGATCCTCTGAAAAACGTTAACGAAAATCATAATAAAGTTTACTAATTATTCATTATTCTAAGTCTACTGTTAGGGTAAATAATCCACCATTGATTTGTAGCTATTGCAAGGTCTTAAAATTTTCAACATTATAGAGAAAACTATTACCAAAACTACAGTAAGTAGATGAGATTTGTACTGTAGAAAACAGTAATTCTTTTTTTTCGGACCGTATGAAAAATACCTTCACAGAAACGTATATCAGTACAATTTAACTCACCGTTCTGGGTAAGTTTGGTAGAACACAGCACCGTACTGATAGTGCAGTTCTCCTTGGTGCTTCTCGGGAACGACGCGACCAGCCCGTTGGTTGCGTTCGCGCGCACCGAGTCGTTGGCGCACGACGGCAATGATAGATAGTTTGCTGATATTAACCTGTGATGATGAACATAATGGTGATGTTGTTTTAGAAGTATCGCCGTATGTAGTAGCGATTTAATAAATTATATTCTACAATTTTATTACAGCATAAGTAGAAAATTTTATACATAATCAGCTTGATATAATAATCTTAAATCAAGGACACTGTTTCGCCGTCACAATAATTCAGGTTTAATATACCTAATTTATAACTAAAGTGTAACATTGCTTGAAATTGAAAACTAAGAACTCATAATGTGTTTAAAGTATGCGCTACCCTATATCTATTCCTTTAGTAATACGTTTTAAAACAACGAAATAGAACGATAAATTCCCTTATAAAAAAAACACCATTGCTATGTATTATGTTAAGATAATAATAATGTTAATCATGTTTACTTGCAAATTAAGTAAAATTTATTTAATTTAATTTAATAAATAAGTATGAATAGACACTGACTTGCTAGGATCGTCACACTTGTACACATATAACTCGTGGGCTCCATCTCTAAGAGTAGCGCCGCTAGCTTCCATTAGTCTTGCGAATGCGAAGCCATATAGTTTCCTCTCATTTTTGTCTCGCGCTGTAAATACAAATAAGATAATAAAAATCTAACATTTGACACATTATGTTAAATTTCAATTTGATAAATCAAATGATTCAGAAAAGTAAAATAATGGAGGTGACTAAGCAGTGTTGTATCACATGATGTACATTGCATAGACATAAATACACTTTGGTTGCCTGTATTTTAACAAAAAATGGTTTCAGGTGCATAATTTATTTCACATGACAAGACAAGCCACGACACGAACCACCTACTTTTTTGTTACTCTCTATCTGCATTTTTATGCGTTTAATTCCCGCTTTTTTTACAAAAGTTGAGGTTGTTGTTTAACATTTAGATCAATATATTTCACTAATTTTACACGAGTTTCACAACGATCAATTATAAAAAAAAAAAAAAAAACAATAAAATAGTCCAATCAAACGCACTCACTGGAGCAATGCCGGAACTCGATGCGCACGTGCGCGTGCGTGAACGTCTCCAGCGGCACAGTGAGGCGCAACTGCTCGCCCCACGCCGGGCTGTTGTTGTGGTATAGCACTAGAGATTCGTATGACGTGGAACCAATGCCACTCGCACCCCAAACGCAATCCTATAAAATAACAAAAATAATAATAAATTCTATAAAATGAAATGGTTAAATTATTTAATTCCTAAGGGATTAAAAACATAATTTTTGAGCGGGAAAAGAAGGCCTGGGCAATTCTTTGTCTTAAAACGTTATCAATTTCAGTGTGGGAAAAATACGCAGCTATATATGTCGTCTAGCGATATGGCGCTTAAGTGATGAGTATCCCACACTTAAATTAGTTCAGCAAAATAAAACGCAATCAAAATTCCACAGGGTTAGTTATAAAGTATAATTTAATATGCAATTTTTATAATTTTTTCACCAATCTACTAAAATTTGCTTTGAATTACTCACGCTTATAACCTGTCCCGTACTATCATGCACGCTAACAGTTGCGAGGACATTCTTCGCCGTGCTTTTCCCGCCCCTTTCGAACTCCGCTCTCTCCAAGGTCAGATACAGATCGTTTCGCACATCACCCGGCATTATGACGTCGGGAAATCCCCGTTTCGCTGTGACAGTCGCTCCGGACGCTACAGCTTCCGATATACTGCCTTGGTTGGTAAGCAGTCTGAGGGCGACTACAATTCCTGGGAGGGGATGATAAGAGATGATTTTATGATGTGGATTTCATTTGAATTATTATTTATATTTCTCATCAGAGACTTAAAGTAGGTTAGGCAAGTTTAGTGAATAGTGATATTGGTGATGTAATTGATTGTAACTTGATTGTTACTTGATACTTGTTTAAAATTGAGATATATTTCATACATGGGTCATACAATTACGGATTTTATTAATTTTTTTCATAGGAGTTTATGTATTTGATAGGGATTTTTTTTCAAAAAATTGAATAAGGAAAAAATCGTAGGCTTTGGCAAATTACAAGTGTGTTGTTCGACAATTATTGTTATAATTACCACAAGAATGTAATTAATGTTTTATTTCGATATAAATACCATAATTAGGTTGTCCCGGTAAAATGTTGCATTTATTTGTCTGTTTCCGGATCAACATATCATGAAGCTGGTGAAAATCTTTCTCTTCACATTGATAAACCTGAAATCAGCAAAAACAACCACACTATATATATCATATTAATACATATTATAAATGTGAAAGTTTGTTTGTTTGGGGATGTTTGTCCGTCAATCACGCCGAAACTACCGAACGAATTTTGATGAAATGCGGTATACAGACAGGAGCTCACTAGGGTGGTAGGATACTTTAAATTCCAATTAAATGCTCCCATGGGATAAAACAGGAATCTTGACATCCGGGCGGAGCCGGGACGAGCGTCTAGTACTTAATAAATTAATGTTACTACTATTATTCAGGTATCGTATGATACACTGATATGTTCTCGAAATAATTCCAAATTTTAAGCACGCAACTAAAGGGCTAGAGAGTGGTGGGCACCGCTCTTAAAGTCCAGCCCTCAATTGATGAATCAGTAATAGTATCATCAATTGAAATATCTCATATGGTATGGGGATACTATACAAGGAGATATAAAACTGCATGATACCTGTAAATTTGGGAATAAAATTACAGTTATTGTTTGACATGCGCTTATTTAGGTCGCATTTGCTTTGTATCAATGCAATAGCCTGTGCCGTGTTTACTAAACAAAGCTTTGAGTAACCCAGCAAATATTATGACAGCGACATATAGTTTGCCTACGTTGATTCGTAACGCAAACATAAACAACGAATGGATGTACTTCGTTAATTTTATATTTACTTTAGTCTATTGCCTTGATTTATCTTTTCGAATATATAAAGTCTATACTCTCTTGATTGTGTTCAGAGATACATACTTTCATAAAATTGTATACTTAAAAGATTTAAAAAAGCAAATTTTTAATTTTTTGGGGTTGTGCCAGTAAATTATGAAATTTTATTTAATAGTTTCTGAACTTGTTAAACACAAAGCTATCTAAAACACTTCTACATAATATATACCTGAGCAAAACATAATATTTATCATTTTGTAGTGGAATAATATTGTATTTATATTATGATTCACAAGTACTCGTGTTGAGTATAAGAGCAATAATCAAAAACTAATAAATACCCTAAATTATTCGAAAACTTTCACCCACCTTAAAAGTATACTCTTTTTCCGCAGTCTGCTGTTCGGGCTGCCTAAGAAACTCCGCCAGCGGTAACACACCAGCACCTAATGGCCTCCGGGCCACTGGTCCTCTCCTCTCCCCTGTTCCACTACCAATACTGCCCGCACCAGACCATCTTCCCACTCGCACCACCCAGGCTACCAGCCAGAGTTCGCGGGAAAGATCCGTTGCTGATAGATCCTGAATGATGAAAGAATAAGTAATTTATTGAGTATAAAGATCTTTCTCACGTCTCCATATAAGGGTTGTTTTCGGATTTTTCAGTGTTTTTTATTTTTTTTTTGCCATAAGCGGGAACTTAAGAACTGTAAAGGCGAAATGGATTGGGAAGAGCAAGGAAAAGGAAATGGGCCTTGTTAATGTTATTTACTCTAAGATATAATAAGTAAGGACATAGATATTATATGCACCCATTGAAAATTCGCAAACTAAAGTTAGAGAATTTGCACACTTTTTATCACCTGATGGTTAGGATTGGTAAAGAATTAATGCCTTGGATAAATTACTGAAATTGATATGTATGTAGTGTATTTCGAAAAATACATACTTTTCCTTATTTATATTATAATCATTATCTATATTAATTATGGAATCAATTAATTATTGGCCAAAAATTAAAACAAGTGTTAAATTAATTAATTATCAAATTAAGATAGCGTTAATTGTTATTCTAGACAACTGTTGACAATATTGGTTATGGCTAACTCAGCTCATTTGCTGAATTTTCATTTGTTGTTATATTATATTTTCGAACTCTTCTTTCCTAATTAAGTGTGCATCAAGTCGACTTGGGGGATAATTAAACTTTTCTGTTCGAATCAATTAAAGAATTATAATCTAAATCATATGAATTCACTACATCCTTCAATACGTGCGTAAATACATGTAGTCTTGCCCCACCAGCGCTTTAAACTATTCAAAATTAGTCATATTTTTGAAAAGGGAAAGAGACCGTTTCGTTCAACAAAGCATTTATGATACATCTATTGGAAACTTTCAAAAAATTTCCTTATAATATATTGTGTTGTTAACCTAACGTTAGTTAAGGTTAAAAGAGAATGCTTTTATACAGTAACGATTTTCGATTAAAACAATTTAACGGCTTATTCATTGACAGGAAAATGAAAGTCGTTAATATTTACTGGGTGAATTTAGTTACTGTTGTGGTTTTACATAAAAACCGCTATTACTCTTAAATACTTGCAAGTCATACTAAAAATCTTAAGGAAAACGAATTAATGTTACAAGTAGATTTTTTTTGTATATTTTCATTGTAATTCTTACAAACATCACTTCAAGTCAAATAGTATAAGACGTATAATACTTTCTTTCATAAAGAACATGAAATTTACTTATTTTCAACCGACTTCAAAAAAGGAGGAAGTTATCGATAAGACTGTTTTTTGTGTGTGACTAACACTTTAAAAGTGAAGTCCCGTGTCCCCTAATGGGGTATGGGGCAGATGATGTACATCCGTTTCACTGATCGATTTTCTTTAGGGACAAGTAGGTGATCAGCCTTCTGTGTCCTGCCAGACCGAAACATTTTTTTTTTGTGCGTCCCCACCGGGAATTGAACCCAGGACCCCTCGGTTCTACGCTCACGCGTTAACCACTGCACCAAGGAGGCGGTCAAACACTTTACGTGACTAACACTTTACTGGCCGATTTTTATGACTCTTTTTTACTTGAGGAAAAAGCTGGTGTTTGCCATTTAAATTTAGTCTAGTTCAGGCTGAACTGTTCGAAAGCGGTTTCGTTTTTTTTTTTGTTCAAAAAATTACATCATATTATAAACCCAGTACATAGAAGCTTGTAAAAAAGGCTTTGTCATAAAGTTCATTAGCTATTATATACACTACACATGTACCCGCGAAGCTATACGCATATAATACGCAAACGCTACAATAACAGATTTTTTATTCATCTGTACCATAGCCTATGCTATTATGGCAGCGTCATTCCGACACAGCACATTTCTTGGCAAAGATAATATAAGCTATTAATAATAAAGTACTGAATTCTAATTGCCCAAAATACGTATTTATGAAATTTTGCAACAAACAGACACGCATGCTCTTTTAGAAAACATAGTAGAAAGTATGGAATCTAATTCGTTTCCGACTGACCTTTACTAACAAATCATTAACCGATAATTGCATCATATATACGATCCACTCTCAGTTCGATAGAAAATAAAACTACGCGCAATATATTATGACGATTATTATGTCTGACAAGAAAACATCAGATAAGATCCCATATAAAGTCATCATTATATAAACAACATCAAAAGACATAAATGACCACACGATTAAAGCGACCCACTCACACCTTGTCATACTCCCTCCAAAAATAAAGATGCCAACTCACCGCAAATAGCGTGCTATTCGCGTGCAGCCTGTCTATGTAGTTCGAGAAGCCGTCCCTCGCGATCCGCACCCTGAACCTCTCGGAGAGCGGTTGCGCTCGCCTCGCATCGTGTAACCATAGCAACAGCTCCGCTTCATCACCGCCAGCCGTGTGGCCGAAGTCTCGCATGCTGCACATGAGATAGTGGGATTGCACCGTGGGCGTGGTACTGGTCGAGTTTGTGAGCGTGCCCGAATTGAAACTGCTGCCCGAACCGCCAGCTCTGCGGAGCGTGCCGCGCCACTGGAAAATATATATAGCGTTAAACAATTTTTTCAATCTTTATTGAAAGAGTTTAATCACAAAATGATTATGTCGCTCATGTACAGACACACTTATAACTAATACAGGCTAATAATTAAAATACACAATTACAATTTTAAGAAAACTGATAAAAGGAGAAAGTTGTTTCATACAGTTTAAAGTTAAGCATTATCTCCTCAATAATCGATTATTTAGATAAGGCTGCATTATGGGCACATTCCATTAAGACGTGAATGAGGTCCACAAGAACACCATTGATCATATTCGGTGATAAGACAGATTGGATGCGGCGAATAGTATATATCTGAATTTATAAAGGGTAAACCTATGTGTGTTTATGTATATGTTTGTAATGTTTGCACACATAAACTCTTGCACCGATTCCAAAAATTAATTCAACATTCCAGTACAAAGCTGCATGTTCACTAAGAAGGGGCGAACAGCGAGTATAATTAAAATAAATTTTTGTTTAATTTAGATATATAATCGCTTGCTAAACAAAAAACAGTTAAGATTTTAATCAATAAGACGGACAATCATAATTAAGGGACTTAAATATGTCTACACATCTATATATATAAAATTCTCGTGTCACAGTTTTCGTTGCCATACTCCTCCGAAACGGCTTGACCGATTCCTCTGAAATTTGGTAAGCACATTGGGTAGGTCTGAGAATCGGCCAACATCTATTTTTTATCCCGATATTCCTACGGGATACGGACTTACGCGGGTGAAACCGCGGGGCGCAGCTAGTATACTATAAACATTCATTTTATTGAGCAACCTAAACACATATAACAGAAAAGTTAACTGACTGACATAGCGATCTATCAACGCACAGCCCAAACCGCTGGACAATCCGTGGTGAAATTTGGTATACAGATAGATTTATGACTTAGGCATCCGCTAAGAAAGGATTTTTAAAAAATTCTACCCCCAACGGGATAAAATAGGGGATAAAAGTTTGAACCATGAAAATCTATTAAGACAGCGCGGGAGAATCTGCGGGCAACATTTAATCTAATTATATAAATACACAATGTGTGCACTTTATGACTCACGATTACACTATGTTGTGACACACAAACATTTTAACAAATAAAGAAACATAACCTTTCGGACCAACTGTATCTGTATCAGTTACGTAAACTCTCCTTTTACGGTATTAATAGTGAGTAACATATGGATCGAATGGAGACCATTAAAAGCAACAAATAACATATAAATCATATAGTAATAGGCGACTGAATGGAATAACATACTCTATTAGTTAACAGGTCGCTTGGCAGGCAAGGGTCAATTGTACCCACATATAGACCTAAATAAGAACCAAACAAAAATGATTGAAAAATAACAACAACATATAGCGTACACGATGTTGCGTTATAAAAAAGAAAAACCACATACAATAGAATTTTTAAATCGATATCGTTCATCAGTATGTTTTATTTCTACTGATAATGTGCGGACATTGAGCATTACAATAACCATAGGAACAAGATGATAAATAATCTTTCACTTTCTCAGACTAAACGGATTTAACAGGTGTAAATCAAATCGAACCCTGAAATAAAAGTTATCCCTAAATAAAGTCTTGTAATCGTCTATTCACATTATGATTGACGTCTGTACGTGCGACGAATAATAAACTCGTAGACAGATATATCAGCACAAAATGTTTTGCGATCTCATCACATTAAGAATGCACGAGAGTGGAGACGCATGCTAAATAGTACATTTGTATTTATTACAATGTGAAAATATTATATTATACTAGCTGACCCGGCAAACGTTGTTCTGCGCATTTGGGGGTATGAAAAATAAATGTTGGCCGTTATTTAGAATTTCCCGATATGCATACAAAATTACGCGAGAATAGGTCGTGCCGTTTCGGAGGAGTATGGGAACGAACATTGTGGTACGAGAATTTTATACATTAGAAGACTGCTTATCATAATACTAGCTGTTGCCCATGGCCTCGCCCGCGTGGTCATAGGTTATTAAAAGTTTTAGTCGCATACATGTGACATTTTATAATATAGCGCCACCTATCGGAAATATTACAACTTGAATGCAATGTTATGGGGTCCCATTAATTGGATTTGCCCATAAATCACCATTCAATACTCGAGTAATATGTTCTTATATAACATTTGTACTAACTTTAACTGGTAAAGATGTAGTTAATAGTAGATGTAACGAGTACTTTTTGTATATAATCGTATAAAAACAATCTTTCCCTCTTTTATTAAATGAACGAATGAATATAGATATAGAAATTAAATACTTTTTAATTAATTTTATGTGCAATTAATTCATTAACTTATTGCCTATACCGACATTTCGAAAACATTCAGTTTCACGTGACCAAGCTCGCTGAACTAATCGCGTTGGGATAAATAATATAACGAAAAAAAGGGCGTTTTAAATCCATAAAAAAAAAATATTTCTACAAACAAAACCACAATAAGTATTTAGATGTAGTAAATAAATACTCACTGCTGCAGCTCTCTCAGCGCTTTCCACGTGAACCCTATACAACTCCACCAGACTGGACTCCTCGGGGTCCACGGCTTCAGCGCCACGTCGCGGCACCAGCTCCAAACCCAATTTGCTGCAAACAAAGCAATAATATCTTTACTTTATATCATAACGAGGAAACATGTGTTTTTTATATGCATGTGTGTTATGATTTCACACTGCTGGACGAATTTCAAAAATTCTTTCACCATTAGATAGCTCCAACTCCACTAATTGACATGAGTTAGACCTAGTTGATAATTTTATTCCATTCCCATCATTTACATAGATATCTCTTGTCTTTATCTTATCATTAGAAAATTGGCTATACATAGAAATGTATAAATACCATTGCACTTTTTATTTTAATTCATCTTGGACGCTACACTAAAAATGTTTAGTGTTAAAACCATCGAGCTTCTTGCTCTCACGTTCTTGTAAATCTCGTAAATCGAACAGCTACATACATTACAATATCAAATACCTAGGCATTCTGATACATTGTACAGAGCAACGTGATGCGCCACACGCATTCGCGCATTTCACTTGAATTACACGAGAAAACCGCAAAACCCGTCTGTCCCGTTTTCAAAATACCAACTCTATTATTGATTCGTATTGTTAACGCATAAAAAGATTTTGCCGAAACATAATTCTGGCTACAAAACGTACCTGAACACAATGCAAATGACCACACCATGTGAATATTGTGAATCACTTAACGATTCCGAGAATTTTTACCCAACACCTACCGGATACTGGAAACGACCAGAGCTACATTATAGGACATTTTAATAATATCCAATGTTTAATTCTAAATAAAAAAAGGCTTAAAAAGTAAACGCCACAATTTGCATAACGTTTCGCGATAAATCTTAACGCTAATCATTCTGATACATAATCACATGTTTCAGAAACTTTATCCTATAAGCGAAATTAGATGTTTGGATAATCGGTCACGTAACAACCGTTAAAACAAGCTTTCAATCAACTCACGTATTTTATAGCGAGAACAAGATAATGCAAGCGAAACACGACTTTCACATTCTAGGAATTAAGTTAAAAATCATGCCATTGCCATGTGTTCTTTTACATAATATTAAATAATAAAATTCGTCGCATACCTAAAGGCGACGATATTAGTTCGCCTTAAAAGTAAAACATAATGTATTGATATTTCAAAATTCCCAAAAGACT
This sequence comes from Zerene cesonia, assembly GCF_012273895.1. Classification (NCBI taxonomy): domain Eukaryota; kingdom Metazoa; phylum Arthropoda; class Insecta; order Lepidoptera; family Pieridae; genus Zerene; species Zerene cesonia. Next base: position 7,672,711 of record NC_052114.1, read on the forward strand.
TAAGTGAACGTAGGTATTGTGAAACAGAGTAAAGAACAATGGATAGTAAATGACTTGCATATTATTACAGACTATTGAATATCATCATCACAATTACGTAGAATGTGCATGCCTTCAATTGTAATATTAACATAAAAATGTTTAAGACATTTTTGCCATTGTTAATATTATGGCTGTATTTTATTATCTACGTTATAGAACTTCTAAAGATCTAACAAAACGAGTCTGGGCTACCGCCCATAGAATATACACACCATAGAAATGTACACAACTTCCGATAGATTGATCAGTGAAGCAGAAAAAGCTATGGATTTCGTTGGACTGCAACAGAAAGGTCACCAAACCTGTTAGCGCGCCGATCCCTACCACTCACTTCTTGGCACTTGTTGCTAACCAATACAAGACATCAATATTCCATGTATCAAAAAGTATACGAAACAATTTTATTTTAATGCTTTGCTTGAACCGTTTTGTTATTGAGGTAGAATAAAGCTTTTATCGTCCGTAAATTTGCATACAAAACTGCATCGATTGATCGATCGATTTGAAGTTGCTATAAGATGCAACAATATAACCAATACAACCTAATGTTTAATCCATCTGAAATATTCGGTTACATAGACAGACGTCTACATAGCTCAAAATATGATATTAAAAAAGACTGGAGAATCAAGTTTAGCAAGTATACTCGTATTCGGCGCATCGAACTCTCAAGTCGTTCTAACAATTAATCAATATTTGATTTAGCTTCACGGTCTCGCACATTCATTTTTTTTCGTTACGAGTTCTCACTTCTCACTACCGTCAAAAGATATAAAGGCTATCAAACGAATACCCAACAGACATGTCGTTATGTTGATTGTACGGTGACTTAATTTTCAAGTTTTGAAAAAATGGGACGATAATAATTATTATTATTAATGGACAGAATTTTTCGCATTATGATACAGGGTTGTATTCAAGAACAGACAAAGAAAATTGATTTCTGTAAAAGGACTGAATGAGGACTGAGAAAAAATGTATTTTGGTTGGATATCGTAAATTTTTATTGCTCTGCTGTTAATTTATTTCTTAACAAGCCTTACTTGTATGTTTATATGTAACCGACTCCCTTAGACTCGATTTTGACCCACTTTAAACGGACAGATTTAATTCAAATTTTGTACACTTTGAGTTTATCTTATTATTCTGATTAGGATCAATTTCCTTACATACCTATCTATGCACAGAAGTGAGACAGTTTATTTGATTCTTACATTAAAGTATGTTTTTGTTGTAACTATATTGAATAGGGTTATTTTTATCGTAGATAAAACTTCATTGACGTATCATACATACTGCCTTTACAACTTGGGAGTCCCACATTCATTAATTGCGATGGCAGTTAATTATATTATTGTTTGTGACTAATTTTATTTTTCCTTGAAATAGTAGTGAATAAAATATAGATTTCCAATGAGTTGACTATTATAGATTGACCACAAATTACTTTGTAAAACTTTCAACATTTAAATGCCTGTGATAATATTGGGCCAAATAATTGAAATTAATTCCGGAATCAGTATATACGTACTTATAAGTTATCACTTGAATCATTCGTGGTAATTCAAACGATCAATATATTTAAGATTGTTTCCTCCTCTCACAAGACAACGAACACGTAATACAACACTTTTTAACCAATGACTACATGCTATTGGAAATTAACGGATCTTTTTTGTACATGTATTATATGTTTAAATGGTTCTTGTGTATAATTAATGATATACTTAAATTAATGTATACACGAATCCTACTTCCTATCCTACTAATATTGTAAATGCGAAAGTTTGTAAGGATGTGTGTGTGTGTTTGTTGCTTTTTCACGCAAAAACTACTGAACCGATTGCAATGAAATTTGGTACGTAGACATCTAGACAACTGGAATAACATATAGGCAACTTTTTATCCCAATATTCCTACGGGATACGGACTTACGCGGGTGAAACCGCGGGGCGCAGCTACAATAAATTTAACGATTTCTTTAAATTGCACTTAACGAAGACTTCTAATATTACTAATGACTGTATAACACATATATTAGACAGTATTATAGAAAATCTATAGAAGAGAGAAGATCAATGTCAAACATACAATTTTAAATATACATTCGTATGTCAGTTTACTACCTTCTCATATATTTCTATTAAACTTTCCAATCATTAATAATTATGAGACCAAATCACACAACATATGAGATGTGTTTGTGTACTTCCCGAGTCACGACAAATGTTTTGCTTAAATTATTAATTCGTCATACACGATTAACCTACTTACCCACTAAATTATTTATTTTAAATTGAGCTTCATAAGCAAACAATGAAGGCTATAGAGAACAATTTTAACTTAATATTAAGTGAAAATGTAAATAAATAAAAAATTATAAAGTAAATAAGAAATCCCGCTTCAATCTGATCCTTATTAAAGTATACTGATTAATTGCTTAACAATAATTTCACTTCAATGGATTTTTAATATTGTAATCAACATACCAAGAACTAATTATATTAGTGAACTATCTGCGGCACTCCGGATTCTTCGAGCGCGATTTTCTTTTATTTCTCGCGAGGCAGGTAGTTGCCCGCATGCCTAGCCAATGACAACGAGACCCACAGACCACATCTGACCTCATAATGAAACAACGTGCCCTGATCGATAATGATGCAAAACTTAAGATTAAAGTGAACAGCAAGTGCTCTCATAGTGCTCCGGCTTGGACGAATATCTTATATAAATAATTGAATACCTCATAAAAATGTATAAATCTGAATTGATTGTTCCAATTATCATGTAAAAAGCATTGGTATTCCTAATATTAGAACTATATAAATAATCTCACATAAAACGGCACTTACACCTTTTTTAATTACCTATATATAAACTTATGTTCTAATAGATCTTAATAAATACAACATAATCACGTTTAAGTCATGTAGACAGTAAGTAGTGATATTTCAACGATGACATAATACACATAACAAATAATGTGTTAATTAAAAGCCTCAAGCATTTTCACCGGCTAAAACCCGTAATCATAAGCGAGATAAAAAATTTGCTGAGAAACAAAGTACTGGAGAAAACGTAAGAAGTCACGAACCGAACTCGTTTCCCGATGGATTCTCGAATCTGACTACTGTGCATTTGCACGGGTTGATGTGAGAAAAGGACGGCTGGCAGTTAGCGTGTGTGGCAGGTGTGTGAAAGAGCGAGATAAAAATAGCTGCGCGTACGCCGCTAGCATCGTTCGGTAGTTAGACTCGCAGGAGGTCGATCGAGTGCGCTTTTCAGTTCCAGTTTGTGTTCCCGTCTCGCTAGCAGCTGGCGTGCGGCACGACCGCACTTGCCACTCGTTTTACTCAAAATTATTCAATCGCTCATTCTCATCACCCCGAATAGTGTGCCGTAAAATCTCATGTGCGCCAGCGTACGCGCAGATGTGTATATTGTGTTGTGATTAAGTTATCAAACGTTCGCGGCGAGAATTACAGTTACTTTTGAAAAGGTAAGTTATGCCACAAAAGCTCAGATGTATTGGGACGCGCTTAGCAGTTATCGACGACGACGACGTTGGAATGCAGTTTGACGGCATACGTTATAAGCATGTGCAGGAACAAAAGCCTTGTGCACAGTCATCGAGCCTCTTTTTTTCGTACCCGCTTTCACGAGCGAGCCGCTTGTTAAATGAGATGAACGAGGGTGACCGATTTCCAAGTTATGAATTAAAACTTGTTATTAGGTGCTAGAATTTAAATATTCTCACAGGTAGCGTCCCCGTCTTTTACCTGGCGACTAGGGACGCTTTGTGTAACACCCCGTATTTGACTAAAACACAAATCAATATAAATACAACACATACGTACTTATAAAAATAAGACCATGCCTAAATCGTGTTCAGAAATAGTAAATCTGCATAAATTACTAAATTAGCGTCGTTAGACATCATAACTTAATAAATTAATGTTTTTAATGGACAGTGAGGACGCAATAGATATATGCATTAATAGAATAGAGAGGTTTATCAAGATAACTACAAAACTTTTGTTAACGTTTTACCAACATAAAAAGAGATCGTAAACTAATGATTTGCAATCTGTCTGTAGTATCATGCAATGATCGATTGAGAAAGCTAACTATCCAAGTTTGAAAAGTATAACACAAGTAGGTAAGTATACTAGTTTTTACATTCCAAATAAGTTATCATAGTTTACACAAGATATCGACTGTTGATCGTTAAACGCAATCTTTAATAAAATATTATACGGCGGTCTTGTGACATTTGTGAAAAAATTATACGTGTGGCTGTTTTTCAATTTCTTTTATTAAATTTACTATGTTGCATTTTTCCCGTTATTTTGATACTATGGACAAATATTGCATAATAACACCAGATATATCATACCGCTTTTTTCTACTTTTTTTAAATTTCTCGTTTTAATTAAACGCAAGTCATACCATGCCTTACAAGACTCTTTAAATACTATACGGTATTCTTAGAAAAGCAAGAGGATATTAGAGGGTCAGATATTTAATAATCTACATATTATAGTAGATGTTAGATACTATATTTTTGTATAAATATATATACTATATTTTAATCGAATAATATTTATTAATGTTTCTGTCAATAAACGTAATGTGGTTACAAATACATTCTATACATAGCACCAGGTAATTAAAGGTTAACAAATTTTGGTGAATTCAAGTTTTAATTTAAACTTGAACACAATATATTATGCCATATACAAGAAAGCATTTTTAAATAGGTATCTATGCACTATTATGCACTTGTAACTTTGGAGAATCATATCAAAAAGTAAAAAAAAAATACGTAGAAGATAAATAAATATCTACAGCTAACTCAGCAAGTATACATTAAGGTAAGAATATTCAATTTAGCTGGATACAAATTATAAAGACAATTAAAACTTTTTGTGGCGCCTAGCTGCAGAACAATCAAAATTAATTCCTTTAAAATTGAATACCACGAAGCAAGCACACAACGCAAAATGAGATGATTATCTTAATAGGCACTTTCATGTGTTTTTATAGGTTGTTAAAGTCGAATCAAATCAAACGTAATCCGTTGGTAATACTGCATATCACACGATGTAAGGAGTTCGCAAGGAAAGGCAGTTTTTTGTTGTTGTGAGAAAGGTACACCATAGACCCATATACATAATACTCAATATATTAACATAGTCAGAAATACGGCTGTGAAAATTGTTGATAAACAATTTCAACCTGTAAAAGCCATAATATCATATCTCAACACAGCTATTCTGTCACGCTGTATGACCACCATTTGTATTTTGAATAAACACAACAAACTCCATTGCTGATGAGTAATTTGTAATTGTTTTTTTTACATTTTTTTATAGTAGGTAATTGATATAATTCCTCTTTAATAATGTTACATTTTCCTGTTATACAGTAGCGATTTCTAACAACGCGTATTTAAATTTATCAAATACTGTATAAGGAATTATCATCTCTGTTTTATAAAAGCTATTTAAAGGAATATATCTACAATCTCACAAATACTTGTTATTATTTACACGTAAATTTAATGTACCTATGGTTGAATAAAAGTGGTTTTAATAACATGTATGTTACTGTGTGGGATATTGTTTTTAGCTGATTTAAAACCGTATTTGTGTATTTAACATCATCACTTAGCAAAAAAGTATCTGTAGGTACTAGTGGCTTTAAAAATCTTTAAAATTAATCAAAATTACGACATAATATATCTACTGTTTACATAAGACGTCAGCGGTCGAGGTTACGTACAGTTCAATTTACAAGTTCAAATACTTAACTATCGAATTTGTAATTACAATAGATAAACATAGTAACTCATAAAATTATATAAACTACGACATACAAAAGCTGCAACCTCTTTGTGGATAATGATTCACTGAACTGAAACAATTGTGGGGTATAGCCGATAATTCTCATCGCGTATTCCGCACACGTGGTAGCAATTAAACTTGAACAAGTTTTACAATGCGCGTTTTGTTTGTGAAACGTATTTGTATGTTTGAACTCATTCAGTGATAATGACGTATTTTCGCATCACCCTGCCCTTTACGACAATTTACACAAACAATCCGAGTTATTAATTATACATGCCCGTGTTCTCAGGCCGTCGTATACTTTATAACAATCGATACAACCACGTGAGAACATCGTTATTTGTCGCAAACTTCCTGAGAGCGTTATTTAATATCAACATTGAATGTCATCCTGACATTGTAACGTAAATCCATGCCGTCTACCGTAACCGCAGTCCAGATACGATGTGTATTTCCGCAACACTTGATATTATCTCGATGACAAACCAAACGAATGAGCCAGGGACGCCGGATACGGTGACAAATACGTGTTTATCTATAAATGCACTTAGTAACTTTAAATCATTTTGACGCCTAATTTATTTGTGAGCAGTGAGTTGTATCGAATTCGTTTCTAAAGATTAAATAGTCAAACATGGTTAATATGAGAGTATTTCCTAAACAGCATTTTAATAAAGAACTAAAATTTGTGTTATTCTGTACAAGGAATGGTTTCGACGTATTCAATTCTCAGGCTTTAGAAAATTAACAACGTGGAACGGACAGCGGTCAATGAAAGTTAATTATGTATTATAGGTTTGGAATGAATGCGTTTGTAGGCACAAGTATCGCAATCGACATCACGTTCATTCTTATTAAACTCATTAATAAGTACACCATTTCATCATCTTTTGCATATTTACTCAATCGTTTTCTAACAGAGATTGAAGTATGACTTATAATTGCTTTTTGATTTAGACGTAATTGCTCGCGTTCAATGGATAAATAAATTGCTTTATTGAAAAAATACCGATGAGATTTCTCACGTCACCAAACAACAACGGCCATACCGGTCGTCGCGGGCGCATCATGCAATTAGAATCCATTGAGTTCAGACCAGTCGTCGCGTGCCATGCGACAACCCGACTGTTATTGCTTACATATTATGTTTCATTATGTTATATAAACCGACATTTAATATTTAAACTTCAGCACAATATTAAGTCACGCGCTGTCGCCATAAAAATGCAGGAGACGTCAAAAGCTAAACTCGGCGTATGCGCTTATCGTAAAAACTGGAATGTAGCTGTGCCCAGCTTATTTAAATATATGTTAGCGTTATGTAAACAAATCATAAACGAATTGAAGAGATAGTACGATAACTGATAATACAATTTAAGTTACAAAAAATAATATGACTAGGCTATTATTCTGACATAACTAGAAACGATATTTAAGGTAAAATCATGACAAAATTTCAAACAAAATACCAAGCTATTTTTTGAGCATAAATAATTTCGTGAATTCGTGATTGCGGCGAGTCGGTGAGCGACGTGCGAATCTGGTAAAGATTGTCGTCGTTAAACTGGTTTCCGCGTCAAATTCGCGTTGCCACGCGGTGCATCAGTCTGCCCTGAGAAGGCACCAGGGGGGGAGGGGACATGTAAGCGCAGGAGGCGATCAGCGGTCGACGACCCGCTTGCCCTGCGTCGGAGCACCATTCGACTTCACCGGCAACGGCCTATACTAACACTTAAACGTGGCCGCGTTAACAAATTTATGATCATAATTATGATAACGAGCTTCTTAATAAGCCCATTATACTTGTCAGCTCTATCTATAATATCTGTTAGCTCGTGTTGCACTGTAATTGTGAATAACATTTGATGTAGCCTAGGAACGCATTCAGTATAAATCCATTACACGTGTTGAAATTGTCCTTCATTGGTAAATTGAATATTAATTTTGCCCCTACATACGTAGGTACGTAATACATCTTGGACACACGACACCGCGTAGGAACAGGATCAAGAAGTATTCAAGGTTGGATCCATTTGATGAATTGGTACTAAAATTGTCGACGTCCATTCAGATAGACCTCTAACAATTGTGAAACAAATAGAATTTCAACGTCAATGTCTTAAATATATCAGAAATTTATCACCCAACGTGGAATTGGTTGAATCGTAAGTCACAAAAAATTGAGACTAGAAAGACATTGCGGCGTGGGCATGAGGTAGCCGAAACTTTAAATTGTGTGATGTCATTGATTGAACATACCTACCTACCTACTGTTTACTAGTAATGAATCTCCTAGTTAAATTATTATTAAGCTTATTTCATAGTAGAAATAATATGGATATTTATTTCTCCTATGAAATAATTTCCTTTTATAATTAATCCAAATAAGATTTCAAAATGTTCAAAATACGCCCTATGTGGATTTCGATTAAATAAAAGCAGTTAAATATACCGTTTTAACCCTAAATCAGTATGACCGGCGTGTGGCACTTGTCACGGCACCATTTTGGACGGCAGCTTATTTATAGATACACACTTGTAAGTCGTAATAGTTACCATTGTTTGGTTTCACACATTCGAGTCTACACCTCAATGGAAATAGATGCGATCGTTAAGCGCGCGAGATTCAAATGGTGTATTCCTTTGTTTCAGAAGTTGTAAGAAAATCAAATCAAGATGGCGATCTTCGGTATGGCGTCCGCGGTGGCGGGCTTCGTGAAAGTCCGCTACCTGATTGACAAAGCCGTCATTGACAACATGGTCTTCCGAATGCACTACAGAATCACCTCCGCCATAATGTTCCTGTGCTGTATACTTGTGACCGCAAATAATCTGATCGGTGAGTAACGAAATAACGTTAAAACAGCTGATCTAGCACAGATTACAATCTCAGTAACAACATATTCGCTATCTTTATGATCAATTTTACATAGCACTTGACCGGGTTAACGTTGTGCTTAAATGCATATTTACGATACATACAATTTGTGATAGATAAATAAAAAGGGCGATTTAGGTCGATGCATATAAAGCACCCGTATTGATGAGGTATTTCTTATAAGTGTGATAATCATTATTTATGTTCTAAATATATGTACGTGTTTTTAGCATAACACTATTGAGTATTATTTCCACTATTGACTAAATGGCTATAAATCACGAGAAAGTAAATCATAAAACGGAACAGAGAAAGTTAATTAGGAGAATTAAGAAACGCCTCCGCAAATTATCACTGCATCCTTTAAGCCAGACCTAATAACCTAGACGGAATAACAGTGTGTCTGGTACGATACGGTGAAAATGAGTCATTTTCAGTTTCCCGTTGAAGAAGTCATTCGCAAATTCGTAACAGTTACCCAAATTGACACGTCACGAGTGAATTGTTTGTACACACAAACATTGGGAGGTGTGTACTGTGTACGTGCCAAGTTTAAAGCCATTGAAACAAATCGGGGCAGTGAACTATTGCATTGATTCCGATTTGACCCGTCTTCGTCAATTGTTGTTCAATTTAGTTCAATTGAGATAAAGACGTAAATAATGTCATTGTGGTATTTCCCGTAGCCGTATTTAATAATTAGTTAATTATTTGTTAATCACCTGCAAAAAAAACGCAAAACACGTTTACAATGCGGTTGGATCATAATGAACTGGCTCTGGGTCACCGTTCAGAGGTATGATGACAGGATTTACAACATTTTTGCAGTTTTTGTTTGAGTAGACTAGAGTAATCTTAAACCTTGTTAGTTGATAATCTAGGTCAAGTACTAGAAGCTAGCGGATGAAATAATGACTTCAATTAATGTTAATTTTATAATAGGTACTCGTGTTTAGTGACCATCAACATTCTAATACTAAGTCGTTTTACGCTTTAAATATTTGGCTTATTGTTTCGTAAAATAAGAACACGTGATTGTATGTTCGAGAAAAAAAGTAATATAATACAAAGTCCAACACAGCTGTACATAAAATCATCGTCTAATATGATTATAAAGTAACAAAATACTTCCACGTAATTAGAAGCAGCTTATCTTTACCCACAAACGTGCCAGAACATTGGATACACGAATCCCACACACCTGCCTATGCAACAATTACATAATACAAGAAAGTATTGAATTGCAAGGTATAAAGTGCAACATATCAGCACGTAAAACGCTGGCGACGCAATTGGTGATGTCTAGCCATATTGTACACAGCACACATCTGCACACCAAGTGTAGGTAATCAAAACAATAACGATAACAATGGTTACCAAGCCGATGTTGTTAAGGCTTTCATAGCAAACTGAAAAATCATAACTGATTGCAATACATTGCGGTTTATGTTATGTTTATGGTTTTAGAACAAAAGTATATAAACCTTCTTATGTAAGTATGTATATTATATTGCTTTGAAAATATTAAATCGGTATGAGATAGTTATAGAGCTAGAGAGAGTAATGTTCTACTAAATAGGCCACCATCCGCCAGGGTGCAACATCTCATCCCCATGGGAATTTCCTTTAATTATGCGGGCGAAACCTGGCTAAGTTAGATATAAAGACAAATAGCAAAAAAGAAATATCCTTTATTATATATAATAGTAGAAATATTTTTCATTCGAATTACTGTTAATATATTTTGGCACTTCCTAAGATGATATAAGACGTATTTAATATCATGGTTGTCAAATTTCCATAAACTTCCATTGTATTCATACAGAACAATACTGTTTTCAAGCAATTTAATCCAATAAAAGAAACGATGTGGAAAAATACAGAAACATCAGTTCTTAGACATTCCAAAGTTTATAAATATTATTTTCATTAGAACAAAATATTTTGCCTTAGTTTCACTCGAGGCACACAGAGTGTAATAATTCAAAATTCTGGGTTAAATGACCGCTTTGTGAAATAATGTGTTGCAATCAGACAACACTACGTTAATATTTAAAAACCTTTTCAAACAAGGATTATCTTTTGAGCTGCCATAAAAACACTAAAGCGGGCCATAAAGTATCCTTCATTCTCTGTACTCGTATTGCCTTATAAATCTCAATACAGTTTTAACTCGAACTTTTTTGTTCTTTCATACTACACATTTATAAAGCTATGTATTAGTTTTACAACTTGCATCGACAGGTGCACATAACTGTAAACTTTATCGACTGAAGTTTACCGTGACCCAGTAAAAGACGTTCAACTTACAGCAACATAATCGTGCTAAATATACATATTGTTTTACATTGCTTTATATGATGATAAATACTTCTCAATTGCAATGAGTTTTTGTTTGTATATACATATGTATTTGTAACCAAAATAAATGACAGGTTGCTTGCTATGTGATAGTGAGTGTGAATATAACTTGTTTAGATTATAGGAAATCCAGCTTTTAATTCTCCCTTTTCTACTCTATACTACACTATTTTAAAAGAAATACTGTTTACATAAACAATGCCTCGATATAATTTGCACAACCATTAGTTATCGAGTTGCGATTTCACAGATTCCGTTCTCGTACTACAAGTATATCGAGCCTAATTAGATGATAAACGCTCTAACTATTCTAAGTGGTCGTTAGGGAGTAATTAGCAGCATATGACTGGAAGACACCCGACTCGAGTGTGGAGCAGCTTTTAATAGCATATTATATTTCCTATATTTCTTGGGTTACGACATTTATAGCTGTTAATTGGCGGACATGATATACATACTTGTTCGAATTACATAAGCCATCAATCATTTATCTTGATGATTATAAATGCTTATATAGATACAAATTATTACGACTGTCATAAAACGACTGAAAAAACATTGTTTATAAATATGTGAGAGTTAAGTCATAGCCCGGAATCGAAAATAGGTTACCATAACGAGGTCAAGACAAATGTATTAACTAAACGAATATGTCGCGAGCCGACGAATACTCTATTATTATTTTTTCTGTGAAAGTAATGCAAATTATAAACAATTTACAGCAAAGCCAAAACGTTATTGTTTATATCTCCCAAATTCAGTTTGTACGTCACGTCTTACTCTAATTTGATGTCAGTTTACTCGTTCAATGTCGACACAGCCTATATAATCACAAACCATACAATTGTAGCATGAATGAATGACATACAAGCCTATACAATTAATAGAACTTCAAAGTATCATGTTGTATATTATGTTGATGTTTAGATTTGTTTTTAAATTTGAATCAATAATGACAATAGTCCAAATATTAATAATGATGACCAAATCCCCAGTAAATTAGTATTCTTGGAAATTATTACGGCGGTAACCTTTCCTTATTTGCGGGTTGAGAACAATGGTGCAATACTTTCGAAAAACAACTCACAGAAACTCATAGATTTAACACATGGAATGAACAATAACTTATTATGAGAGCATAACAAATGAGGTGATAAAAGTCACGGTCGACAATTGTTAGACAGGTAGGGGAAGAATCGTAGTATCATTAGCGAACATTAGTTCGCATCCGCAACGTACGCGGATGCAATGTCGAGGCCACGAGGGAAATTAAACAAGTTCATTTCTCTTAAATGTTTTAATATTAACCCTAAAAAGTATTTATATGCCGCATGATTCACACTTTTCACAACCTTTTGCATACCTACTAAAGCGTATTTTACCGATGACTAATGTGACAACATAAAGCAAACGATACAAAGCTAAAAAGATATATCCAAGTTTCATTTAACCTGTTATTAAGAGAAACTTTTTATAATTACAGGTGATCCAATATCCTGTATCAATGACGGTGTCATACCAAATCACGTGATCAATACATACTGCTGGATTACATACACATTCACTCTGCCGAATACAGCATCGAAGGGCATTTCGCATCCCGGCCTTGGAAATGAATTTGGCGAAGAGAAAAGGATCCATTCATACTATCAATGGGTCCCGTTCATGCTTTTCTTCCAGGTAAGATATTAGTAATGAGCATTTTATGGATATTTGTTATAGCATATAGCATCTTCCGTATCTTTTTTATAAAGTACTTCAAAGTTTGTTCATATATTTTTTAATTCTACTTTCAGGGAGTATTGTTCTATCTCCCACATTGGATTTGGAAGAACTGGGAAGAGGGCAAAGTCCGTATGATCTCAGATGGTATGCGAGGCACCATGGCAACGATTGACGACAGTAGGACTAACCGTCAGGTAAACATACATTTTATATTAATAACTGTCCTTAAATGATTCAATATTTGTAAACACATATAATTATAGAAAAGATTTAACTGTAAGCAACGCTGTATTGTTGTTAAAACATACAAAAATAGTTATTACTCGCGAAGTTATGTAACAATTAGTTGCGACTTGTTTTTCTGATGCGATCAATACATACAATTTTACAACGACTTTACCAATAAAACTAATAGCTATAAGAACTTCATAAAAAGATATCGCAGGTATACAATGTCTTCGTTGTTCTCATTCATTTATATACGTATGTAAATGTAGTCTTTGATCGCACAGACACAGTAGCCTCATCAATTGGTACAATTGAGATAAGACTGTACTAATAAAACTCCATGTCCCTAATAATTGACCTCAGTATCGTCATCGCGTGCGTTATCGCGTCTTGAAAATATTTCATACTTAATGCAATATACGATTGTTTTTTTTTTCTCTTTCAGAGTCGACTAGTTCAATATCTCATAGACACCCTTCACATGCACAACACCTACTCTTTTGGTTACTTCTTTTGCGAAGTTTTAAATTTCGTTAATGCTGTAAGTATTTTTTAATTTTTATAATTCTGCCTGGCATGGGTTGCTTGGAAGAAATTGCTATTGAGCAATAAAGCCGACTTTACACGTTATATCCTATTTTTTTTTTCCTTATTTTAATGTTTCATGTGTGCCTTTAAGAATATTTCATTTAAGTATTGAAATAGTAACGATTAGATTAATCATATATGCGCCCTAATTATTATATGTTGTATATTCTAATTACTATGTTTTAGGTCGGGAATATATTTTTCTTGGACACGTTCCTTGGTGGCGCTTTCTTGACCTATGGTACGGATGTGGTGAAGTTCTCAAATATGAACCAAGAAGACAGAACCGACCCTATGGTAAGTTTTCAATACTATCTCCCGCATATAATTTCATAAATAAAATAAATTTGATATTTATTATATTCAAGACCAATAATTTTCACATTTACTGTGATAATTATAAGTCTTGAATCCTAATTATAAAAATATTATGATGGTATTAAAGTTAAAATGATATTTTCTAATATGCAACACTCATTTACAGATTGAAGTATTCCCAAGAGTCACCAAATGTACATTCCACAAATTCGGAGCTTCTGGAACAATCCAGAAACACGACTCGCTTTGCGTTCTTGCCCTCAATATTCTGAATGAGAAGATATTCATTTTCCTTTGGTTCTGGTAAGTAACGCAAAAACGACTTCTTAATTGAACTGATACGGTGTTTATCAACGTTATTGAAACAAAAAGACCAAAAGAAATTGTTTTATATGAGAAACTCAATTTAGAATTTGTTAAATTTCAGGTTGATCATCCTCTCAGTCGTATCTGGTCTGGCGCTAGTTTACTCAGCTGCTGTCATACTTCTACCTAGCACTCGCGAAACAATTCTCAAGAGACGCTTCCGATTTGGTACACCTAACGGTGTCGAAGCACTGGTTAGAAAGACACAGGTATGCATTATTCAATTCGCGTATTGTAAACAATCAGCAATTACAATAGTCACTTCATGTAATCATGTGGAACAGCTCTAAATGTGTTATGATTAAAATTTCACGATGTTTTTTTAGGTTGGCGACTTCCTTCTCCTGCATCTATTGGGACAAAACATGTCGCTTCGTGTGTTTGGTGAAGTGTTAGACGAATTAGCGAGGAAATTACACTTCGGTTCGAACCCACCGTCTGCTCCTTCTACCATCGAAATGGCGCCCATTTACCCCGATATTGACAAGTTCTCCAAGGAAACAGAGACGTAAGAATTCTGGTGGAAGAACAATACACCTTTGTACTGATATCTGTTTAATCCAAAGGCTCAAATACGTTCCCTGAGATCACTGCAAAACTAAAGCTTCTTGAGATTCGAATTTGAGTTTTTGGAGCTACTGTTCCTACTTGTTGTATTGTTCTATTATTCGTGCGAGTTGCTCGAGAGGGAAAAATGTAAATTGATATTTCCATTGTGTACGTATAGCGAACTCATGACATTCCTATTTTAATGTAGACAATGTTTTTAACGAAGCCACATATTGCCTTTAATGCGGACAATTGTAATAAAAGTGTGAATGAGAGAATATTTTTATATAGAAACATGTATAACTTTTGTGATTTCGAAAATATGTAGTTGCTTTACGATTGTTCAAAATCTAAACATATCAGGGTAATATAATATTTTGTACTATTGATTGGTGAACTTAAATAGTAATTTTAGTGTTATGGTAAAAAAAGACAATTGTCATTATATTAAAAAGCAGTCTGGTTTTGAGACTGTTTCAATATTCAAAGGCTGTCAAAATTCCATTTGTTGTTATGAATTTAAAACTATCAAAACTCGTCCGCATGCTATTAGATTATGTTATTGAAAGACGCGATAAATTCCTGCAACTTTCAATCCTCAAACGACACTATAATAATCTGCGCGCAAATTAGCATTATATTAACTGTTTTACTTTAAAATCAGATCTTTTAGTTATATTAATTTCAACTAATGTATAAATCAATGTATACTGAACTATATTGTAGGCTATTGCATGCTTATTATTACTGTTAATGAACAGAAAAGACAGTTAAGTCAATGTTCGAGTACAAAGTAGTGTTGTGTACAGACACTTTGACTAGCCTTATTGGGTATTTCTGAAGATTTATATAATTTTGATGATATTAGGATAAGTAGTGAGCATATTGGTGCAAGTTGCAGTGTCAAATGATATTTTTATACTCGCGTTATTTACTCCCAACGTTGTGCCATTATAGAAAGATTTTTTGGCGTAAAAATTTTATAACCAGAAGTGCATTTTACTAGGAGAACATCTACGGAATGCCCTACTCATTTAGGACCAATTTATTGTATGCCTTTTTGTATTTAGTGTAAGACTTTTCAGTCAATTTAGCCATATACATAATTATAAGATTTATATGTTAAGTGACTTCCAAGAATCTCGACAAATGTTTCTTCCATATGAATAAAGTTAGCATAATAAGTTCCCAGTATAATACTGTTATCATAGAACTATTTCGATATTTGGTTATATGCGATAGTATGATGTGTGTAATCGTATTTTTTGTTTATAATTTGACGAGCTATATCTCTCTAAATCATTCCTACTATAGCTTATAGTGCTAGGAAGACTGTTCTTGTGAATTTTTATTTTACGGTATTCAATGTAATTTTGGTTATATTTTCATTTAAATAAAGTATTAAAATTTCGGATTGGGTGTTTCATTTTAGTTTCATCCATGCTACATGTAATCAGTTGATAACATTGAAATAATTTCAATAGGTATATAGATTATTTATGAAGAAATCCTTTTTTATAATGCATGTTAACTTTATCATCTATTGTCCCAATCTCTAGACCAAAACAATCTAAAAACATATTTATCTATCCAAATTAAAGCTAATCTATTGAAAGCTGAAGAGTTTGTTTAAATGCGCTTATCTCAGTAACTACTGGACTGATTTCTTGAATTCTCTCAACATAGGATATATTTGTGATCCTTGAGTGCGAAGTCAGGGTGCAAACCAATAGTGTACAATAAATTTATAACTCCTTACAATTAATTACACACTCACAACATAATGAAGCAATGAACCCAGAAGAACCATCAAACCTTATTTACTGTCAAATCTTTAGAATTTGAATGGATCTAATGTACTCACTAATGGCCAGTTTCACCACTACTAGATATGTTATGTTTACCTTATCCATCAAATTACGTATGATAATATCTAAATTGTTGGATGTGCTATCAGTGCCCTTATGAGTGGTGAAAATAGCCCTTAATATTCTTAAGTTAATTCACTATTTACTAATATATTCCTTCCATTTCCACTTTATATTAAATTTGAATATCAAATCCTTATTAAAACATTTAAACAACAACACACAGTATAAAAGGATTTCCCAATCGCCAAATTTATCTTTCAAATCAAAGTCAAAACTAAGTACTTACCGATTACCCCAGTCGAGTTTGGCGACAAGTTTCAAACGTAGAGCCCTCGTTTGGTCCTGCGTTAGTGTGCCGGTGAGCAAAGCGCGCCGGCCACTCAGGAGTTCGCGCATCACCTTAGCGACTGCACTGAACCGGTAGGTTTCGCGCTCCTGAAAGATGTACTTGATTGTAGTTCATCCCGTATTCAGTAGATGGCGTTGAAATAAATATTAAATGGACAGTCGTTGTGGAATGTGGTACTAGTAGATGCTAATATAATATAATATAATATAATAAGAAAGAGGTATATACTTATAACATTATTAATTTAATTACCAAAAGGCTTGAACTAATTATGGTAAAATTTAATCACATTGAGAGCAATGTTTTATAAGAAACAAAGCAAAAATACCAATGACAAAACATCCATAAAAAAATAGATTCAACTCCATAAATAACAATATTTGCTAATGTAATAAGTTATAATAAGAATTGCTGTTTAAACTGTAATTAATACAAATATGCAGTTTACTATCAAAGCAGCTGAGTAAGTACAAAAGAATTTTTGCCCATTAGTAAAACAATGAATCTAATTATAATTTTAAGTATCTTAAGTCATTTTATCTTAGACAGTACCATTGTTATTTGACTCAGAATTTCCATCAAACTCATATCCAAAAACACATATATTAGGTATTTTAAATATGACTGAATTGTGTTTAACAAGTAAGATATTTCAATTTGAAATAAAACAACATGTACCACATATAGTTTCTTCCATAAGCGAGCCCATTCCCTCAGCACACAGGCTATTTCCCGCACCAGTGGGTCGTCTTTCAATTCTGCGATCGCAGATAAACCACTCCCCTTGATAGTACAAGGTCGTATTGTCACTACAGATGCGGGAAAAATGCCCCAAGCAGATCTGTTTTTCGTGCTAAATCCCCTGTACCAACCTAAAACACAGATATTTATATGTATATATTATATAGTAGGTATTTGTGTAATGTATATTTGGTTATAATTTTTACTTTACTGTAGATGTTGAAAAACAAATTCATGTAACAGTACATCATTTGACCAATAAAATATTCAATGCATTTAGAATCTCTAAACTAAAGGTGAATTACAACTAATCAATGTTGAAATAAATTATTTATATATATAAGGAACAGATATAAGAAGCAACATCGTAGTATGAATATTATAAACACAATTGAGTCTGAAAGAAAAACTTCAAGACTCACCTCCATTTTCTTCCAAGATCTGAATGGTTTCTCCAATCTCTAAAGGTAAACCTGATCGTACATCTCCCTTCCAATTATACACAGCTGGAAATTTAAAAAAAATGCTAAAGGTACTCTGAAATATTATAATTTAGTGAACCACTAAAATTTCAGTTGGTGTGAAAATTATTCATTTATTTTTGTAAATTTATATTTGAAATTTATGAAGTGTAAACCCTTTGAATTAATAAAATAAAATAAAACTAAAGGAAGAGTTTATTAATATGTGGGATTTAACGGAAACCAAACAAATTGTGCTTGTTTTATGTTACATGGTTATATTGTTGTAAAGGATAACAAGAAACAGAATTCACAAAAAATTATTTGATACTATTTATTATTATTTGATACAAATAGAACTATTATAGCTTACTCGAAAAATTTATTTAAAGTTGGTATGGATGTTAATCTAAATTAATATCAATTGAATTACCGAATTAACAGCATTCTTTTTTTGAAGTTAGAAAGGAAATAGGAAGCTATCCTTCTTGTCTATGGGTGAAAAACCTTGTTGAATAGATACTTTGACAAATAAGTATTAAATTAAATTTTTCCTGTTTTACTTTCATTCATTGGTATGCCAATAAGATAATGGATAGTTAGGAACCTGTTATTGTGTTTTTTAGTGTCCATTAGACTCAATTTTGACCCATTCTAATCTCAAGATTTAATTAAAACTTTGTACACTAATGAAGTATTGGTGATAATACAATAATTTCCATAGTGTATCTTATTATCCAGAAGTAAATAATGTCCTTGCATATCTGCATATCCTCTGTATTACAGCAAGTGACTCAATTTAGTTGATTCTTTCATTAATAAATATTTTTATTTTTTAAACAATATTGACTAATTATATAATCAGGTGCAAATCACAATACACTCTATTATTTAATAGTAACAAATCTTGTCATTGTTAGTAATTATTTAGATCTTTATGGATATATGGACTAAATTATTATATTTTTATTACATCAAATTTCTTACTTCTAATCTCTTAATTTAAATCCCTAGATGACGATTACATGATTTTAAACGAGTAAAAAAAATATAACACCAGTTCTATATTATTTTCAAGTGGAAGTATTATTTATGAACATGGGCCCAGCAGAAATTATGAAGAATAATATGAGAAAGAACTCGGAAGTTCTTACGTGGGTTTATTTTCGGAAGCAATTTGTTTTATATTCATATCAAGTCCTAACATTTCCTGTAATTGTGCAGGATGTAATACTGATTAAGACAAAACGTCAAACTCACCGACTGCGAGTTTAGGAGTTTTCAATGGAATCCACATTTTTACACTTAATTCCACACCACAAAATACACAGTAAATAAATTAAGGATTCATTTTTTAGCTATATAATCAACATGTTCCATTGTCTTTTTGTTCAATCGGGATATTAAAAAAACTTCGCTCTGAAGGCTAAAGAAATATCGCCTCGACCCTTGTCTTGTGTTGATTAATAATAGTGATGTTTTGTTGATATTTGGTATCGATTTCAGGTTTACGTTAAAAAATCGGTTATAAGTCATTTATTATAATAAAGGAACTAATAATTATTAGTCATTTTATATGTATGTATTGAAGTTGATATTTAAATTTATGTATATGAAATGTTTTCATACATGTACCATTACCACTAAATATTAGTTCTCATGAGAAAACTAAATACAAAAAAAATAAGTAATTCTCGATATAATAACTAAAACAAATTAGAAATATGTATTCAGTTCTTTTTCGTTTTATTATATATTATATATTTATTCTGTTTATTTGTTTTCATCTTTAACATAGACTTTAATTTCAATGTTTTTTACTATTTTCAGCACTTGTAATAGGAAAAAAAATTCTAAATTATATGCAGACTAATCGGGATCACTAAGTATTAATTTGAATTAGCAACGTTAAAGTCCTTACAATAGATATAATAAGAATATTTCTTCAAGTAATGAAATCAACGCATCGATAACCGGCAAGTGGGCCTAAAAAAAATACTAAAAAAATATTATACTGGTAAAATGATTGTATTGAACGATAAAAACCTTCTAATCATTTTCTGTTTCATATTTTGTCACAGCTGAGGGCTATGTAGTGCTTGCTGTACAATACACTTTGAATAATGCAGATATTTTTGCTGCGTTTCTTTCTTTTTCTGCAAATCTAATGTGCACGTCCAATATGAGAATACCATTTCATGTCCAAGTCTAATGACATCCCTTAGATTCTTTAGATTTGAATGTGGGAGTAGAGCATATGTTTCGGCATGAGTTGGGACAGCTCGTATGGGGGAAGTATAAACTTTATGCGACCGGAAATAAGATGATATAATTCAAATTTATGCGTTTTTTTTAATTTTTGTTGAAATAGTTAATATCAACAAAGTAAGTACCATCGGTGGCCCGCGTGACATTCCGGCTCTGCCCATATATAAAGATTCCTGATTTTCCCGAGGGAGCATTAAATTTGGAAAAAAATCAGCTCAAACCCTGTCTGCATGCCAAATTTCATCAAAATTCATTCAGTAGTATCGGCGTGATTGACGGACAAACATCCAAACAAACAAACTTTCAAATTTATAATAATTATTAATAAATATTTCTATTAAACCAAAATTTTATTAATATAGAACAAAATTATATAACCGGTTTTCCGCCAACACGCTCTTAGAAAGTTGTTGCATCTGTGAAATTATTTGACACTTGACACATTACATATATATTTATAATTGTAATAACTTGTATTTTGCATGAACGTTTGAATTTGATTTAGGTGCATTTCACAATAATTTCTATCAAGAAAAGCTAAATGTGAATAAATTCAAGCGTAGTTTAAGTGTAATATAAACTTTGCTACTAGGAATAGACGTTATCGTAAGCCAAAAGTGCAGTTTTAACGTTAACCACCCAGTAAATAATATTTTTTGTCGATAGATCTTTGGCCCTTACCTAGGATTTAATTGTTTATCTTGTAAAATGTCGGACAACTTTATACCCCTAAATCAAAGTACACCTGTACACGACAGATGGAACAATAGAAATCAAAATCACAGTGGCTATCAAAACGGATGGCAACAAAATAGCAATAGGAATCGAAACCGCCAAAAGTGG
Organism: Zerene cesonia; assembly: GCF_012273895.1. Taxonomy (NCBI): domain Eukaryota; kingdom Metazoa; phylum Arthropoda; class Insecta; order Lepidoptera; family Pieridae; genus Zerene; species Zerene cesonia. The sequence goes on from NC_052114.1 coordinate 7,694,148, forward strand.
GGAAACAATAATTCAAGAAGAAATAGCAGTTTTGGAGTAAGTTGGTCATAAATATTTGTCAATAAGTAATTTATAGTGGAATTTTAGAAGTATTTGGCATGATATAGTCCAGCTCGCTTGGAATGATACCAAACAGAAGATGGTATCAAATAGTAGCATACAATTGCCATGGTTTTCCTCTTGCTCTAACATACTAGAAAAAGTAACCTAGTAAATTGAAGCTAGATTCAAGATGTTGCTATTATTATTCAAAATATATTAACACAATGAATTAAGAACTTCAAATTAAAAGTTCTCATCAAAAATTCTAAATTTGATGTCTATGATAATCATAAACATCTTTGCTTACTTTGCCTGCTACGGTTAGGCAAGAAACGCAGGTTCGAATCCTGCCTTGTGATCAAATTTTTTCCATTCTTTCAAAATTTCTCATTTATAAAGCATTTCAATGCTATAAAACTAAAAATTAAATCTTTGCTTACATTTTTATGTTTTCTGTTTCTTGTTTACTCATTGAACATGTGTCATATCAAAATATATCAACTCAATATAATTTTTTCAGAGTGAAAGCAATAGCAGTTATGGCAGAGATAACAGAAGCAATATTGATGCTTATCTACATCCCTCTATGTTGCAAGACCCGTGGGCACATCTAAGAAAAAATGAATAGATAATAATAAATTAGTTGTTAATCATTTGAAAGATAAGTAGTTAAATTAATTCTATCAACAGCTTTTGTTGTTTATGAAATTGCAGTTGAATGGAGTAGCAGTTTGTTGTCTATGAAATTCTAACTTTGATAAACTATTGAGTGTATAGAAATAGAAAATCCACATTAACATTTCCTATTTGCTATTCAAAATCTTACCATAGTTATTACTTATTAATTCTCACAAAATTCTTGGTGATTTCATCAGATTTAATCATTAATCTACTGTTATATGTAGTTGTAATACCTAAATTAGCTATTATTAAAAATGGGTTACTGTCATACCATGTAAATAATGATAAATGCTTAATTTATGTATCATTGTAGTTTAAGAGGATTCACCCCTGTTAAGTGGTGGAGTGATGGTGTGTAAGTCGTACAATAAAATTTTTTGTTAACATGTATGTAGTTTTTATATTACTCAGGAACACTGTAGTTTTCTACTTATTTAACTCTTCATTTTTTAGATTAGTAGACAGTAGTGTACATGTAAACATACTCTTCATTTTTTATTAAGTGGCAACTCTCGATTCCACTGAGGATGGATTCTGCCAGTGTCACGTTTGTACAGATAATCAGAGGATTTTATTGTCGTGTTATTAGGAGCTTGTATTAAACATACTCTAAAGCAGTTCACAGTTCAGTCCAATTTAATTTTTATAACTTCACCCCATATTAAAATAATATATTTCCAACCTTGAACCCGCCACCAAAAATATATTGTTATTTACAAATTATATAGGGTTTTTCAAATGCCATTTAGCCATTGTGTCTTCCTCAAGCAACCAAAATCACTCACGCCATCTGGTTAAAAACATCATGCACTTGTGTATGTATGCCAAATTATCATACCAAAATATACAAACCAAGAGCATGTACAAATATTAAAGTTTTATGATCAAAATAAATATTCAATGAAACGAACATGTTGTGTCCATTTCACGATAGACGTCGTGAGGATCCGAAACAAAAACCCAAAAGTTAGACTTTACATCTAGTTTTTTGTCTTTTAATTAAACTAATGTATTTGTACTAAGCCTTTTGGTACTGGATCTCTATACTAAGTGCTTCACGGGTGTAGTCAGCTTAGTCATAAGCGAACCTCAAATCACTGATATAAGAAACCAATAATTAAATTCAACCAATTGAACTGCCACATATACTAGTCATAGACCAACTGTGCAGAAGATAATGTATCAAGTTCAGACGGCATAGATATAGTATATGCTGTATCTATTTGCCCCTAAAATTTTGTTTATTAAAAGGTACAATTTATATCAATATTTAGTACTTTTCCCCACTATAACTCAAAGTATGATAGCCGAAAACCAAGATGTGTTTATTTGCTCGTTTTTTATAAATAGGAATATAAAAAAAAAAATAAGTATCAAACATAGATGTTAAAAAGTAATATGAATCTGTACCAATACTTTCGGCGTGTTATGCGTTTACGATACACACGGACGGATATTTAATGTGGCGGTCAAGCATGTTTCAGTACGATTTGGGCCGATTCGCACCGAGGAAGGTACCACACCGCTACAGAAGATCGGCGTATAATTTTCTTGTATAACCTACTACATACTCATTTGACGCTGATTCTTCACAAACTTCACGACCTCACATGTAAAAAACTACTATGCATATTAAAATAATGTATTCGACAATGGTTCCCCCGTACACACAAAAAGTTACCGGTTAAGACTACGACAAGAAATTGTGTTTCGTAATTTTTGGAGGACCACAAAACAGTAATTAGCGATTATTCAAAATAAGTAGAATATAAAGTTATTGGTTCAATTATTTTCTAATAACATATAATAGGTTTAGGTGTAGCGTATGCCTACTTACGTGACTTGTTGAATTACCTACTACCTATCTATCCATTAGGTAAATAATACTAATGTACGCTTGTCGAGCTTGGCTTTTATAATAATAGTGCTCTAAATTTTATTGGACAACATTAATATTTCTATAACCCATTTTCGGTATCATTAAAAACCCAATCTACTTGTCAATCAAGATACGAAATGACATTCGAATTGGTCAATTAAAGGGGTGGTGACGTTCTGCTCAGCCAAAGCATTATGTTACCAAACACCATGAAATAGAGTTTATTTCTAGTTATATTTTCTTATAGTTCTTGTTTTCCTAGTTCGTAATAAAATATACCACAAAATAATTTGTTTTGAAATTTCAGTAATTAGTAAAGAGTCGGCAAAGTATATCTTTGCCCCTCAGTAAATACCAGAGAATTCCTTAACAATATTAAGAATCATCAATGAATTTAATTATATTTTTTATGACTAGATCGTAATAAATATACTTAAGTCTTTTATAAATTCGGGTGTTTAATTTTTTACTGAAGTTTAGATGGCTCACATATTCAAACTTTACAAATATTCTAAATCACACTGCCACAATTCTTGTATGAAAATTATTTCATATCTCAGTACATACTATCATTATTGTACTTAGACTATGTGTAGTCTGTAGCAAAGATATAGATCTTGAGAAGAACGAGGGAAATATCAATTATCTTGAGATTTCACTCATTCGTTGAAAATTAGCTATCATTACCGTATCGTCAGTTTCTCACAGCTGAAGAAGTAGAAATAAAAATACAGTCTACGAAATTACCCTAATCAATTCTGCGGAAGGACCCCACGCTATTTCGAAATTAAGAACTCGAGCCCAGGGGTTATTTGGTTTTACCTTCAAGAAAATACCTGCTTTTATAAATTACAGTAAAAATGCTGACGAGCCATATTATGAATGTAGAACCTCTACACCAATCACAATTTCAATAGGTATAAAGGTTTATTTGATCTCAAATGACCCTTATAATATGTTTGTATTGTCTAGAACTCTTTGGTCCAGATAAACGACATTGAAATATTATAGATAAGTACGTATGTACCTAATACCTATGTCTACTAACTCTACAGTTGTGAGTTAGTTAGTAACAGGTGTGAGTTAAATAGTTATAAGGCAAGTTTTTGTGAACTAATCTTTTCTGAATGATGCCTACCGTATGAAACATAGTATTCAACAGTAGATTATCCAATAAAAAATCGCAATAAACAGGCAAATAATACCGCGTAATACTCTTGTCATACTAACAATAAATTGTGAATTCAAAATAAAACTTTAAGTAATAGGACAAAATATAATTAGTGTTACTCTTTCTACATAAAATTAAAAATGATTCAATGTTAAATAGTATATATGATAAGCTTCTATTAAAGAAGCAACTGAATTTATTAAGGTACGCGCCGTTTCATTGACATAGGTACAAATGCAAAACAAAAAATTAGACTCACAAACGTGATCAAAGTTGGTCCGAAGGAAACTTTGTCAACGTGTGTATTAGGCACGGAATTCCTATAAGCGATACATATAGACTTAAAACTCTGCTTATTTAATAGCCGGCAACTGAGCTGGTAGATCGCTAACCCAACATAGAAGCATGCTACTATTTCACACTGATCTTCTGTGGAGGTGACATACCTTCCCCGGTACGAGATGGCCAAATTTGTACTAAAGCGTCTCCCACGCCTCCAACACTCCGTGCCGAAGGCCCGTATCCACTTCCTTATCCTTCCCAGTCCTTTTCCTTATACCGGTCATCAAACCTTTTTTTATCCTACATCTGTTAAAATCGGCAATCCATTTGACGCGTATGTTTGTATTAAATAGGCTCCGGAACCTTTTATATGTGGGAGTCTAGCACGCTTCGGCATGAATTGGGCCAGCTCGCTTCGGGGAAGTACCGCATATCCACAGAAACCAACGTGAAATAGTAGCATGCTTTAGTGTTTCGTACGGCTAGAAGCCCGTTTCCTTTTCCTCACCATTCCTTCTTACAGTCCTCAATCCTTTCCTTACTTTTTTCTACTTAAAAGCGGGCAGCGCATTCGCATGACCTCCTCTACCTCTATTAGGCGACCACCAGCTCACATGACCGCTTATGGCGTAAAAAAAAAAACTTCTGGAACGATTTGAAAAACCTTATACCCATAGAAAGGTAGTCTCTTAATATCTTTGTTTTTTGTTTTAACACCAGATCAACCCGGACGGAGCTGAGATGAGGGGCTAATTAAAAAAATATATTACAAAAATAAAATCGTGTTTTGTTTCCCCACAAAAACGGCTGAACGGTGGTTTATTGGAGTTTTAGGAATATAATACTTAGATTAAGATTATAAATTTAGAAAATATGAAAATAAAAGAAAAAAAAATTATACCTGGACGAAGCCGGGGCGAGGACGTAGTACCTTATAATTAATAAAGTTGAATTGAGGTTTAACAATACCAAAAACCACAAAGAACTGCCAAAAGTAATTTTTTAGTTGATTAAATAATCGATAATTGCTCATTATTTAAATATTGATAACACAATGTTATATGGAAATACACGATTTTTTGGTACCTACTCAATTTCAAATATTCCCGAAAATCATGAAAATGCTAATACAGTAATAAAAAAAGTAAATAATTAATTTAGTACATAAAATTAAGCCTTCTGAAAACATTATGACTACCTTTTTATAATAACTATTCAATTTATTAATAATAAATAAATGTATCTGACACATTTCTTCTTGTGAAATGCAATTTCAGATATTTGAATAATAATCACTATCATTTATAAAATAATTACTAACAACAACATTAATATTGAAATAATGGTTACACAGGCATTAATAAATAATGAAGTAGTTACTACATATTATTGAGCGTTAGTTTCTGTAACAAACCGTAAATGTCAACTACACTGATACTATATTGATTTCATTGAATCTATAACTATTTATAGAAAGTATAAGCAACACACAAAATGAATAAAAAATTTGAATACGAATGGTGTATGGTAATCATAGTTGAAGCTCGTGCAGAAAAGATCATTGAAATTCAATTAATTTCAGTGGCGAGTGGACGGTCGAGCGAAAGTTCGTTTTGGAGCTCCGCGACCCTCCCGCATGCGGTTTTGTTCACTCTTTGTGCGCTCTATTGATGAAAAACCCACCGTAGCTACCTCGTTATCAAACCGACATGTTTGACATTTGACTTTTTATTTTTTAATCTGCTAGGGACGAAAGTTCCATTCTTTTCACAGTTGTTTGAATAAGCCGTGCCGCTCGTGTGAGTGTTTATGAATCGTTGTTGCAATTTCGTGAGTATTTTTGTGTTAATACGAGTAAATAGACTAAATTGTATCATGCTTCTGTTTTGTCTTGTGCTACAAAGAGATTTTATGCTTTATTTAGGCAAGTCTGTGAGATGTTATTGGTTAGATCAATAATAATACCCGCTTAGCACTCCATTTTAATACGTTTGTCTCGCACCGTCGGGGCTGCCTATATTTAAAACTAGTCCGATTTGGGGTCAGTGTGACTGAAAAACGCTACGTTTTGTTACGTCGATAAGCAATTTATAGGTCATCAGACACTTGCATCAGCCCACGGAAGTGACTCGCACTGGATAATGTCATCGATCGCCAAAAAAACTAACCCACATACGCACTGGCATCGTAGTCGGAATTATTAATCGCGAGGAGTAAAATGTGGGGGGTCGGGTAAGGGTAGGGCGGACAGGGCGCATGCGCGGGCGTGGAGCGGGCACTCCGCGAGAGAGGTTCGCGCGCTCCGGCCGCGTCCGAAGCGCCCGCGATGCGCGAGCTGCCGGCGTCGCGGCCGCCCCCGCAAGCGCCGCGCTAACCTGCACCGATGCAGTGGCGAAAATTGACCAGGTTGAAATCTTCGCCGGGCGGACAGTCGCGCGCTCGGAGGATGCTTTGCTGCGGCCGCAGGAAGGTATGCGATACGATCGATAGCGCGCGCCGAAACCTTCGCCCCTCCCGGCCCGGACGCCGACGCCGTTCGACGACCCCGCTAGCTAAGGCCTCGCTAAATCCTATAGCCTGGTACATTTTCTGGATGTGAGAATGGAACCCTCGACACCATTGTTTCCTGAGCAATTTTTATTTCGTACAAAAGCCGGTTTGGTTGTGCCATTCTTCTCGTATAATTATATGCTTTCATTCTGCACTACATGTACCTTTAGTCCTTTAAAGGCATATTTTGTTATTTGATTCACGTTTTGCCATACGTGGTCATTAAAAAATGTCCTATGTCGTACAAACGCTAGATGCGGGAATTGTATGTTGACTTATTTTTCGTATCTGTAGGTGTTTAATATAAAATAATATAATAAGGAGACTATAAACTATAAATGGGCCTATCACGCCATCTTGTCGATGTTATAACATGCGCTAAGAAGACGTTTCCTAAAATATTAAGATAGTTTTACATTGCTCGAAATTGTACCTTCCATGGATATTTTCAATGAATTTTAAGCTGAAAATATAGTTTTAACTAAATAATTAAGATAGATATAAGTAAAAATGTAGCAATATTTAAAAATATACAATTAACTAACTATATAGACATAGAATAGACATAAATCTGGCATGAAATGAAATAGATAATACGTGCGCTAGTAAAATCCTAGTAAGTGCTAAATAGGTCAATATAAACTAGCTAGGTCATGAAACGTCTCCATTTGTAAATAAATTTATCACAAAAAAATCATGCCTGATAGTTTTACCAATGAATGACGACTAATTACGATAAATTAATTATATAAAGGATTGTGTCATTCAGAATGCCGTAGCAACGCCGTAGAGCTATTGTAGACCACAGACGTGAAAGAAAAGTTTCGTACTCACTGCAGATGATTAAAGTTTATCATAGAAACATTGTATAAAACAAGAATGCTTCATTTTCAATGTACAAACGTTCGATTGTCTATGAAATTATGCTTTCACGCATGGCTAATTCCACAGATCTCATCCAGCGTAAATTCATGATAACGTATAAATTTTCACAGTTAGTAATATTATCAGCTTGTTCATACTAAAAGGTTTCAAGCGGTTTTCGCCCACGATTTACGTCATACGATATGTATGAGCTTAAATGACATCATAGTCAAAGCTCCTCTTCAATTTTCCCACACAGAATATCTCAATTATTGTCATATAAAAATTTTGTGTAAACTTCCGCTTTAATAGGAATGTTCTTCTTTTTACAGAGTTAACAATTATCCAGTCTCTTCAATTTGTTACCTTTATTGGCCATATTTTTATACTTATATGCGATAAAACACCAATCGCACATTTTTTTACTCGGCAAAACGCTTAGCATACTTAAACCTACGATAGGTATGTTATGCTAAAAATGCCAAAATCAATAATGAACCCCCATTAATATGGAATTCATAAGAAATCTTGCATGATTGTGTTTTTTTGTAGACCGTGGACTGTGACTAACAGACAGACTCAATCTCTGATCGTCGAAATGTCATCTGTACGAATATTATAAAGAAGTAGAAGAGGGAAATCTCTGGATGTACTGCTCCGATTTTAAAAATATACCAAGACACGTTATCTTTGAGTGTCATAGGTTCGTAGTCATAGGTAGAGGTTCGTAGCGTGTATTTCCCTATAGATTATGGAGCCCTGTATAATATGTAAAACTATTTATCTTGTAAATGAGACAGTAATATAAGTATAAATTTCAAGTTTATAATTTTATATTGAGTTGTTGTGTGATCATTTAAATTCAGAAAATCATAGATAGGTACAATCAATCATAGATAGGACAATAACTGATTAAAATTTCAGATAAGGTATTTATAAATAACAAGATTAACGTTTTTGAAAAAAAAAAATATAATTAATAAGTTATTCATTAGTTTTTGTCTCTTTGAAGGAATTTCTTCATCGTTAGATTCGACAAACCTTTCTGAGAACTTTGCATTTTCTGAGAACATTTCCTATAGTAATGTATATTTTTTTTACACCATCAGAAAGCAGATATTTCAACGAACAAAAAGCCGCCAAATTTTTTGAAAAAAGCTGATATTTTGACGTCAGAATTTTCGATTGAAAATTAGGGTGCATTTTTGATATAAAGTTAAAATAAGGCGAAAAAATAAATATTGTTAATCAAATAAATTACAGTGTATTTGGGACATAATAAGGTAAGTTTTCACCAACTTTCGTAGAAAAAAACATTTTTTTGAAAAAGATATAAATAAAAAACCAAAAACTTGGTTTTTTGAATTTTTCACCTAAATTTTGAGGTTATGTGAAAAAATTGCAAATACAAAAGTTGTAGATCTTTATATTACCTACAACTTTGCCGTTTAACTTTTTTCCATAAGACTTGTAGTTTTGCCGGAAATCAAGATAAACTATTCTTTACCCTTAAAAACCCCCCCACCCACTTCCCGAACTCGGATCGTCTGTAATTTATTTTTCCCTTCATTTTGATCATATTTCCCACCTTTTCTAATGGGTTTCATCCTACTGTAATTTTTTTTGGTTTCAAAAATTATCGGCCCTGTTCTATGCTAAACTTTAACGAGTTTTACAAATTCAAAATACACGCGTAAAATTTGTATTTAATTTAAATATAATTGAATGAAGCACAGAATCTTTAAGTGCTGCTGCTACGAAAAGAAACATATTATTTCTATGTATGTTTTATATTTATAAAATGCTATTAATCATTAGCTTAATATTGTTAAGAAATGCACGCGTCTACTTAATTTTTCACTCAGTCGCTTTCTAATGGATATTTACGACCTAGTTTGCGTGTGATTTTAATTTCTTGCTCCATAAGTGCCAATTTTCCTGTCGTCACAAGCTTTGCGCCCTACGCTTAGCATTTAGAGTGGCAGGGTTTCGCTGACTCCGTGAGCCTCAGCACTTAGCTTCTCTTGCCAGGCCAAAGCTTTGTAGGACGTAATGACGCTTAACCTTTATATTCAATGATGAATAGTCGATTTTTAGCTTATATTTGAAAATTTGAAATAGGTGTATCCGATTCGCAGCGTTTTGCCATATTATATGTTGCATATAAATCTTTGGTAATGATATTGATATTTATCAGTGAAAATAATATCGTGAGGAAAATTTCGTAGTTTAATATTTTGTATTTATGGTAATATTGCATGTAAAAAGTTTATCAATAAATTGAGGGTATTTGGAATATAAAGCGCATTTTAAATAAAGCCCCAAATTTATCAGTAATAGGTAGATTTTATACCAAAAATATAATTATTACAATTTTCTTAACTTAATTATTAATGAACAATTGTTTAAAAGTTAAATGTTAAGGGTAGCTTATGCTTTGTCTGCTAAAACAATAGGCATTTTAAAACAATGAAATAAGGTAAATGTTATTTAAATCAAGTTGAGTAAATAATATTGAGGATACATTAAAGTTTAAGAACACTTTAAATTATTATGAGATAAACAATACAATGTGCTTTTTAAAACCAGTCTCAGACATATGTCTATGCAATCTTATGCTGGTGATTTTTCAAAGAAATGGTCTTCTTATAGAAGCTTTGAGGCTTTGCTATATGTCAATATCTCTTTCTCTTCTATTTTATTCTCTGACCTCGCAAAATGCGAATAACATTTCCTTAAAGGCAATTATGTCTCTCTCAGTCTATGTTCCTTTGATTTATTTAATTCTTGCTCCACTTTTAGCGCGTTCCAGCTCTCAACTGTAGAGTCCTTCAGAGTTCGAGTTGGCACCAAATTTTAGGTTCCAACTGTTCTCATTAGGCATTGCTCGTAGGGAGGTAGGATAGAGGGGAACATGGAGGTAAAGCAGAAGGGTGGTGAACCGTGAGGGACCATTGTGCTAAGACGAAACGTTTTGTTTCGAGATTCTTTATGCGTAGGGTATTTGTCGGTGGGTATAGCTATAGCAATGTATGGTGTGCCACTTAGTATTATTAGGCTCTTGCCTCGTCGGTAAAGTTTTTAATTTTGTGTTAAAACAGTTCGATTTATGTTGCACGCCATTTGGTCGTTGATTCGATACAGAATAATTGTAATATACCTACTCATGTATAGAATAATTACTATTCAGTTGTAAAAACAAGTTAAAATGGAGTTATAGCTTAAGATTACATTGAAACGGAAACAGAAAGTAAAGACTTAGTGGAATAACTATTAACACAACTATCTAACATATGTTTTAATTCAATGATTAGGCTTTATTTTTTGCACAACAATTAGCAATTAATTATATTTATCTGAAAAGTACTGCCGCGTCTGGTTAATAATTAGGTGTTATTATTCTTGTTGGCCAGCGTGGTGGCCTTAACCCTCATAGGAGGCCTGTGTCCCAGCAGTGGGAACATATATGGGCTGATGATGATGATGATGATGATTCTTGTTGGTTTTTTTCGTTCCTTCATTTGAACCAATAAAAAAATGGGCTGTCAAATACCTATTTGTATAAAAAAAAATCAAATTATACTGTAAATTTTGTGATTATTCGGTGATAAAAATTTTTTAACTGTAAATGGTAATTTTATGTACCACTGTACTATTTTTATGAAACAAAAAGAAAAAAATGCTTAAAATACTTGTCGTATCTATGTAATGATAAGCTTTGTAAGTAATAATTACATGAACTTTCGTCCGAAGCATGCACAGTTTTAGTCTTCATATTTAAACAGTCTTTCATCGGAAATAAGCAAAGTTATAAAGAATATTATGATAAAATATGAATATGTATCACACACATCTGAATAGTATAATTATATTATTCAGATGTGTGTGACCTCTATAAATATTACAAAATTCACAATATAGTTCAAACAATATGCGTTATATTATTATTATGTCTAACAAGAGCACTTTTCAGTATTTAACTATATCAATGATAATGCTTCTGCTACGCAAAACAGACGTTTACAAAGAATCCGATTTAACAGGACCAATTTACGTTCTAGATATTCCGTTGCGTTATAAAATAATTATAAGGTCAGCTATTAGAGAGGATAATGTTTAGAAAGCGGATGGAAGGCGCTTATCTTGCAATTAATGAATAATTTGATAGCTCGCTTCACGGGTGCTCTGACTTATTAAAGCAATTATGGTATCAGGGTAGCCAGTTACCGAATAATCTTTGATGTTAGTAACTTGATTTTTTGTATAATATCGGTCTATCTAGTAGATACAAAGGTTGTTATAAGAATTATGTTTTAGTTCAATAATTTATGTGTATTGAAATCGATGTTTTAAATTGATCGAGACGATCTACAAACACATTGGTCAATTAGAATGTTTATAAAGTTCTAAGTACACAAGTCAGTCAGTAATAAAAATTAACCCGGATTGACGTCGTTTACACACATATATATTTTATAATATACACTAAATACAAACTCTTTCTATTCTTCTTTCTATTACATATTTTTTAAATATTCTAAATACGAAATATATACGTTTCATACGTAAATATCCATATGAATTAAAACTACAATAATTTGTACGACAAGTTCCTTGATAATTCGTAGAAACCGAATATTGTACAAATCAATGTACATGTAATAAATTTTATTACAATGTGGGTGTAAGGTCTTTTGTAAGGGATGATTACATAACGTCAGTAGCGTCTTTCAAGGTTACTTTACCATTCAATTGTATAGACCGATATTTTGAATACTGGGTCAAGATAACCGATCTAAAACTGTTAAGAGAACTTGAGCTTTTCAAACGAAAGCTGTCATCGTTTCAATATCCCTCTGTTCATGTCTTTTGAACGTTAAAGGTTTGATAAAACACCAAAAATATTGATCAAATCACGGGCTTTGTGTAAAGTGAAAGTAGAAATATAAATACAAATGCTTTTGATGCGATGTGATGTGAATTTTACAAACATAATTAGAGGTTTATGAGTGTACAATTTATACACTCTTTATTTATAATAATGATATGATAAACACAACTCTTTTTAATTCATTAAATAAAATCCTAAAATAAATTAAAGCAGATTGAAATAATGGACCCTTTGGTAATTTGAAATCGATTAATGAATTACGTATTTAGATGTAACGACTGATTTTCATCAGATCGTTTTCAGCGATCTTCGGAAAGGGCGTGTCCGTCTGCAACCGACGGGCGTAGGCGGCTCTAATGAGCTTTGATACGGTTCACTGGAGTATCATCTTTATTTACATTGCAGTAAAGTACTCTTTACCTCGTAGACGTTTAACGACAATTTTCCAACAGGATGACAAACTTGACAGGAAGCTATTACGAGTGCTGGATTACAATTTCCACTGTATCTAAGATTTTTTAAGCAAATATATTGCAGATTGAACATAGAACCTTGTTGGTTTTTTTTTTTTTCGTTTTGGGTTAGTGAAAATTCTATAAAAAGTATAAACTGGTAAATATTGTCATTAATATCTGATAGGCTATACCTTCGTCATTCGTCTATTGATCTTATTAATTTCTTCCTAGGAAATGTGTGACATTGTTTTATAAACTTCCCTAGAATTAAGGAGATTTTCACTTTAGACCATCGTATTTTTTATTTACACACATTCATAGAATTTCTGTGGAACAACCAAGAAACAAGAATAAATTATAGCCACGAAATATCTGGACTGATATCAACTAATCAGGAGTAACCCTTCAAAGTTGCTACTTAAAGTAACGCAAGGAACTTTTAATGTTAATGTATAAGCTTATTAATGGAAAAGACGTGACGTGTTGGCTAAGTGCTTTTAGTCTACTTCGAGTCGATTTTAGAAAATGGTGAGAGAACTTTATTAATAAATGTGATTTTTAGCACCAAATGACGTATACTGAATTTCGACGACCCCTTTTTTCTCTGCTAAAATAATTTTATGTTATCTGATCATCGTTAGATTTCGCATTTTATTCATATATGTTACGACCATAATAGATTTTACATCCTCATTTTATTAAGCGCATAAAAGGAGAATAATAAATAGGCGGTTTTTATAAACGTTTGCTTTGTTTCGCTGTGTTAATAAGAATAATAACCTATTTCTACCAAAACTCATTCGTATCAAGCAACATGCAATTTGTCGATTAATCTGATTTAAAATAGCATTATATCTGCATTCATTATTTACGTTTAAACGATGTCTTTGTAAAATTATGTTTGGAAAACTTATGCATTTCTTCTTTCTGAGGAAATGAAATTAATGGATTGTTGTCATTCAATCTAGACCAAATTTTACAAATGGGTAGCAGGAATATTTCAAATTTTCCTTAGATTCTGCAATTAAAATAGAACATATACTTTATTTTTCGATTATACACCGACAACAAAGCGTGTCTATATTATTTCATATAAGTATATACTTATATATATGAAATAATATAGACACGCTTTAATAATATTATTTTAGAGCTTATATAGAAGGAGACGGCAACAAATCAAAATCGCATTCGTTATTTAAACTTATATCAGGCTTTATATGTTTCAATTTAAAAACATTTTTTTTTTTAAACTGTGGAATTTTCAATGACAATCCCTTCAGAATTTTGATAATATAAATTATATCCTCAAAATGTATTCTTATAAAATGGGGCTAATTTTTAATAGGTATTTATCGGTCCAATTAGTATAAAACAATAGAATGAATCATTAGTAGGAAACAAAGCAGAGACTTGTCTGAGTCATAACTAATAAAGCTTTGGAAAGGGATCTGGTATTCCCTGAAACACTAGGGTATTAGGAAGCGAGGGCGGACTGGAGCTATGCCATTTATGCACAATATAGATATTTCACTGTATTTTTAAACGTTCTGTTCCTTTTTATTTTACTCAATAGTCGTCATAAGTTCAAAAACTTCTAATTAACATTAGTTTTTCATGAGATTTTGCTGGAATTTAGGTACCTAGTTCCTTTGTGCAAGTTCTTCACGCCCTATTTAAAAATTCCTTTTTGATCTGTGTTGAATTGCTGTTGACTTTTACAGGTTCGCTTACATTCCTTTATCGTCAAGATATAAAAAGTGTGTGCGCTAAATTTTGAACTTGGCCTTTCAGTAATTTAAAATTGGTATATTTTGCTTTTTGACTACTGTTTTTGATAACCATGTATCACTGCTTTGTTCTGTCCGTTCTGCATGTAAAAAATAAGTGGAAAAATACTGGTATTATGTCTGCCTTGATCAATAAATACCTAATGTTATACGATACAGAGTATAGTATAAAGTCGAAGGGTTAAACGATTTCCTAGTGTTGTAACACCGATACTTCAATGTTTCTAGATCGGATTACAGGTTATTCAACTGGATGCGTCATTATTGTACTTTCATGTCTGGTAAATACCTGTGATAATTCGACATTTAACATTCTTGATTGTGGGTATTCTTATTTAAATATAAGTAAATCTAAAATAAACATATTAATAGGTAATTCTATGAACATACAGCACAAAACGTAGCCAACGTATCACTCTATATTTTAATTGTATTTTTGATTAACAAACTATTCATTGTGTTTAAATGTTACTGATTTAATAAATCAAAGCTGGCGGGTAAAAATTGACGATATAAGTCTGGTCCCATAATTTCTGATTGAAAACCATCTCTGCGACCCAATAATTGGCGTTGTTATACTAGCAATGTAAACTAGGTCATGAGGTCCATTGAATGCCATGGCATGTCCTGAGGGTATTAATAGAGGTGTGACGTCATTTTTCTCGGGTGCCATAACGACGGCGCCTGTCTAGACGGCTGAACCTTGTAAGTTGAATCTTTATTATGAAAACAGTTTTACTTCTAATCTTTTGATTTACGATGGGCAAGATCATTGATTGCATGCAATAAAGATTCCTTAATTTCAATCAGTTTAACACATTTAGTGAGGTTTGTACGTTTTTTTTCATAAGCTATAGCATGACTTGAAAATAAAGTCTTCTATACGATACGTAGCTACGAAATATTCTTGGAACTGCAAAGCATGCACATAATATGATAGTACAATATGGTTTCCAAACAAATAAGCAGTTTTTAATAGCTGTTTCAAGGATTTCCAAGTATTCCATAACATGCATACATTTTATTTCTCTGAAATTATTGAAAGGGATTGAGACCATTATTTTTGTTTGTTAAAATTATAAGTATTTTTATACCGTTGAAGCAGTAGTTTTAAGGGTAATGAGTTTTTTTTATAAATGTTGGAAATATGTGCGGAATTGTATGATTAATGAAGAAGAAGCCAAATAAAGGAATTGAAACGATTTTTATTTAAGTATTAAATGAAAATTAGGGAACTGTATTTAATATGAACTCGATATTTTATGTACCATAGTGGCAATAATTTGTACATAAACTATACCAGCTAAATGGAACAGACATGCGACAACTCACTATTGATATAACTATAACATGTTATTTTATTTAAGCCATAAATTTGCTGTTACAGTTCATAATTTGTATCTCCTTAAAAATCCCTCCTCTCCAATTCTCTTATTTAAACATACATAACATTGCCTTGTTGCCGTGAAAGCTGTGCATACCGTTTAGGAATCAAAGGTAAAATATGAAAGTGTTAATAGGACAGTTTTGTTCGTAGCGTTCATTTTAATCGCCCTCTAGAGATGTCAGTTGACATCAATACGAAGACGTAGGGGCACATAATGGCTCTGGTTCAAACGCCACGTCTAGACGAGGTAGCCTTGACGAGGCTTCACTCCCCTCAGTTCTGACAGATTAAGATGATATAAAAGCCTCGTCTTTGGCTGTAAGTCTCAAAGGGAAGGTTTCGCGAAGTCAAAGTTATGAATTAAGAGTTTGTTAATGAAAGGTTTGAAACGGCCTTATGTGGAGGAATAGTATATAAATAGCTTGTAATTTATGTACAATTTTCTTTTTATGTTCAGGTGTCTTTAGTTCTTCATGGGGTAAATATATGATTACATCTATAAAAATCATTCTATGGTAATCCCTCTCTTGATTTATGATGAGTGTATGTAATATCTTTTGGCGTAATCAAATTTCTTTATGTTAAAGTTTTTTTAAGCCTATTTTAATATATAAAACCATTGACATTAAAATAAAGTGTGGGAAAATAGACGAGACTCTGACCTTTTAATGTCATAATATACTGTATTAATTTTAATTACATTAACATTAAACCCACATGAAATATTATATACTAAGTTATTTTGGTCGGCGTAACCTTAAATAGGTTGTATTGGGTGTGTGAGGTCATAAAAAGTGAATGAACGTAACGTGATAAATTTGTCGTGCAACGTAATTTCATTACACGTAAAGGGTTAGCTAATGAAAATGCGTAATAGCAATTTTATTCATGAAAACCATTAAACGTAACGTAATATGCTCGTGAAACGTACACTAACATGCGATATAATTATACACTATATCCAACTAATGGTTCATAGACATCATGATCGTTACATGTTCATTACAATTCTTCAATAGCTAACGAAGATCATTATCAACCTAGCTAGCCGCTACTATGCACCCTTGAGTGCAGCGAAGGTTGCGCCGGTGCAATGACACCGACTACCCGTCTGAATTCAGGACGGCGTTTAAATAAGCGCGGCAAAGAGTGGGCGAGGCTTTTCGTTTCGGTCGGGTTTAGCTGGGTGGTAGTATTAAGCAACAGGTGATGGTTTCTGCGCGTTACGTAAGGAAAGGCGGCGCGCGCATCTCATTGAGGTAGTAGTACGACGGTATCGATTGGGCGTACGCCGCCCATCGACCCGCCGGCGTTTGTGCCGCCGGAGACTCGTTTTATATATTGTCTAAGATTCTATAAATACTGGTCTAGATTTCTGTCGGAGAAGTTCAGTTTAAGAGTTAAATTGTACGTTAAAATTTAGGTTCCAGCGTGTGATTCGTATAGACGTACCATATTTTTAAGTCAATAATTTTGAGATACCCATTTATATAATTCTTATTACGCAAATTTAATATATCGAATTAGATGTAGTTAGAGAAGGACTGAATAATTATTCAATAGTACATGATAATACTCCAACATTGAACAGTGCAGGAAGGTTTTTAGTTTCCACGTATCTGTAAAAATTGTGGATTGATTTTTCTTTAATGAAATATCATCAATGCAGTATATCCCATCATAATAGTAAAAAAAACATACCGAAAAACTGATGTTAATCGCCTAAAATACCACACATAAATGATGCAGTACCTAAACATGAAAAATGAAAACCTCAAAAGCAGTTTATACGTCAAACTACGTGTTTAATGCTTTTTCTTTTGAGCCTATAACTTTTCTCACTGAGAATTAAAAATGTCTTCTACCCTTTAGTCACATTTGTACGAATTATCCCATAGGGCAATAATATAATATTCATACTGAAACCTTGTTAAAGCTTGACCCAGAACCTCTGTGTAAAACGATGGTCCAATATTCTTCACTTTGCGTAAATATATAATATTCTTTGTCGGATATTTTGTTTTTTCGTGAATTCATGAGTACATAAATAAAGATATAATGCAAATTTTTCTAACTCTTACATATTATCTGATGATACAGTTACATGATATGAAAATTAAAAAATTAATTGAAATAAAAGAGGTAGTATGTGGCAGCTACGATTTGTTGGGTATAATATTGGTATTTCTTTCATTATATGCTTAATTGTGAAATAAGAACATCCATACGATACCTGAACATAAGGAAAACTTTTACGGGGATTAAGAATTTTTAATACGAAGTATGCAATATTTCCATAATCGCATTTGAAATAAATAATGTTTATTTCGCATAATACAACTGAAAGTATGTCGACAGACTGACACATTTTTTAGCTTTTATTGTTTGCGTTTGGTCCTCTGCTTTCTTGCCCTAAAAATGTTGTGTCATTTTAGTATTTTCAAAGTTACAAAGTATCTATTGCAGTTATTAGACATTCAAGCTTTAATACATTATATCATTTACAAATATAATTCGATTTATGATTCGAATGAAGACTTAATTGAGACGAAAGTATAACAATATTTATTCTATTTTTTTTAAAGATTGTCTTAAGCAGGAAATTTATTATAGAAGTCGTTTGAGGAATTTAATTTTTCGGTTTACACGGCAAAAGGTTAGTGAAAAATAGCACGCAACTTTTGAAAACAAAAAATACACACGAAACACTACAGATTTTTTACGTTTAATCGCATAATCAGACACTGGAAATGCTACATGAATGACATCATCTAATCTGTCGGCTTTTGTATCGTATACGGGATTACGGCTTCAACTGTCATAGTACGTGGGATTTAGCGCAGCGGGGACATTAATTAGCTAATGATGCATAGAAGTTACAAAAACATTTTCGGTAAAATTTTGAGATAAATTTTCAAATCCTTTTCAAATTTTTTGAAGAAACATACGTTGTATATTTATTTGATTATACCCAATTGAATTCATGATATATGTTCTTATGAAAACATAAATTACATCCTACAAGAAAATTTACCGTAGACCAACTTCGAACATAGAATGAAGCGTCTTTCATTGCACATACATTGTAATTTGTTCTTTGTAAAAGTAGGTCATGGTAAGGAAGCAATGTGACTCAAAGGGGGACATAAGGACGTCTCGCTCTTATATTCATGCCCATGGAAGTGTTGAATATGCATTCGGAAAACGAGGAAATAGACTATAGATAATATTACGGTGTGTGTATGAAAAAATCTCACCATTATATTGAGGTGCTTGAAAATAAATCCTATTCATCGATTCTCCCGGTATTAGAATAAATTTCGAAAGTTCAAAGTATTTTGGTTAACATTTTTCACTGGAACGTACACTCACCTTTGCGGTGTTCGGAAGCTTGCAACTGCAGTACAGTGACCTCATGCGTACACGAGAGGGCGGCTTTAAGTGGGTCAGGGCCCTCTTCGCCTGCCTCCTACCCCACCCAGGCTCCGCACTCGATCGACCGCCTAATTCTAAACGTTCTCATGGTAACAAAACTGTAATTGGAAGTGGTTTATAAGATAAAAAATATCCAAGTGTTTGAGATTGTTACAATTCGCGGAATTATTTATTTAGTAATTGTCGTTTAAGAAATATCTCTCGTTTTTGTATTCTATAGGTACTTTGATGTAGTATTTTCTGGAGTTTGATTAGATTTTTTTGCATTATTATTATTACTAATTTTGATACTGCGTCCCTTTTCATATGTACTTTTTTTTGAGCTGGATTAAAGAGCGTACTGTATGATAGGAAAAGCTGGCTTTAATTGTTTAATACTGGGATGACGATGAAACTACAAAGGCGTAGTATGTAATATTGAGTACAGCTTTTCATATCCCAGTAATACTTATCCACGATATGTTTGCAGTTGAATGAGTAATCAAGACTGTTTGAAAATGGGTTACCCATATTTTCCGTGCGATTCAAAAAAGTGCCTTTTAAAAACTGGTGGTATTAAATACTCATAGAAACAGCAGGGATAAAATATGCTTTGACCTACTTTCCTATCAGGGCCACTGATAGCTAGTTATTGTGTTAAGGTCTCTCTTTCATTGTTTTAAAGTGAATTGATTTGCTGACGGTTGGTCTAATAAAACGTTATTTATAACGAAATCAATTTGGTATGTTAACTACGTATCAAATGCCGAATTTTGATAAAAATGTATTTATTTAAATATTTTTAAACGTACTTTCCTATAACATTTTATTTAATTTGAAAACATGCGACATCAAAATATTGTCATTTTATAAAGTTATATATTTGTTATTGTACGTTTCTCGTAATTAGTAAATTAAGGCCTCATTTTAATATTAATTTTCTAGTTGGTACCTATAGCGTATTCCCTTTAACAGAACCCCCTTCTATATGCCCCAGGCTTGACAAATAACAGTTTCAAAGTTATATGAGAATTTGTCATCGTTCAACTTCTGTTTGTCTATTTGTTTTGGATGTTAATTATCAGTTCTGTGTATTCTGTGTGTATCTCTGTATTTACATGTTAATATACTTCGTTATTTATGCATAGAAATTTTAATATTGTAAATACCGCGCGTGTAGAATTATCACAAAACAATATCATTACTTACATAATGAACCCTCTTAAAGGTTCCACGAACAATTTTCGGAAAAAAAAAATTCGTAAGGAGGAACGTTGGCTCTTAAGATACAGAGTTTTTCTAATTTAGGAGGCAATGTACATAGATATGTAAGGTATGTTTAGGCAAAATAAAGATTTTTATTTATTTATTTATTTATTTAATAGCATACCTAAGTATCAAATGAGATTAAATAGATTACGTAGATGGCTAGGTATCTCCGTAATCTATGCAAATAATGTCACAGTTTAGAGTTTTTGAAATTTTATAATGAGTATATGCACTTACCTCAGTTCAACAAAACTTAGATTTCTGTTAATAACCTAATTCTGTTAAAAACCTAGTTTCTGATTTCGTTCAGGATTATAAAACTACTCTGAAGTTTCAACAAAGTCTGTCCCAGTTACCGGCTATCGTTTACAAGCCCCTTTTTGCGACCGTCGCGTTCCACTATATTGCATTCCACGCTCTATGTCATCGAAGATTAGATAAAGTTGGGCTATTGGTTCTATCATGTATATTGGCATAATGTTAAATTATACAGGTGTATTACAGAATGTATTATATGATAAGCAATTTCATAGATTGGGTAACGTGTTTACTTCTTTCTCTTTTTTATGCTAAGACAGCTTCAAAAGTGAGAGTGTAAAATTTCATGCCTTTTAAGTTTTTTTTTTATATTAACTATTTAATTATTTACATATACATAATTTGTTTGTAAAGGAATAAATGAAATTTAATGCACTAAGTACCTACCTACTAACTATATTATTTTTCAGCTAAAGAGTAGGTACTTAACACGTTATTCGCTTAATATATGAATTAAGGGTATAGTTTAATTTAATGGTTCGCTAAATAATATGCAATATTAAACTTTTACGACTAACATCATTATTCAATAAGTTTACTATGTGAATTGAATATAATTTATTGAATTAAAATTTGCTCTGAAACTGTCGCATGAGGGGAAATATTGATATAATTATATTAAATCCTACTTCCTACTATATCCTACTATCCTACTAATATTGTAAATGGGAAAGTTTGTAAGGATGTGTGTGTGTTTGTTACTCTTTTGTGCCAAAGCTACTGAACCGATTGTACTGAAATTTGGTACGTAGACAGCTGGACAACTGGAATAACATATAGGCAACTTTTTATACCGATATTCCTACGGGATACGGACTTAGGCGGGTGTTACGCTATATTTAGGTTTATTAATTTCGCTTTAATAAATATACTTCACTAGAGAAGATCAGATGTTTTTTCTCGCGTCACAACTTCGAACTGAATGGTAAAGGTTGGCTGATTGAACAGCATTAAGACATGTCAAGCAATTCAATACACTTATACTTATACTTTACATGTATTCAACATAAGACTTATAACTCGTTGTATCGTGCAGGAGAATGGGCGAGCGGCGCCGGACCTCACGGCGTCGCCGGGCCGCGCTCCCGCCGGTCCGCTGCAGCCAGCGCGCAACAACCATGCGCCGCCCTGCGTGCTGCAGCCAGACTTTAGGAAGGTACGTGGGGACCGATAGACAAATAGGATACGACAGAATTAGATGGATCACCACACTCTATAGTCGCAACTTACTAAATTTCATAAGTTGTAAGTAAATTATGGCCCCAGGGTAAACCGTTCTTTATTCACGGTTATAAATTACATATTCGCCTGTATCGGGTATGTTTTCAACATAAACGCACACTGTATCGTTTAATTTTGTGTTGGTAGGTAATGTTAAAACGAGAATGATATATCGTAATAATATATGAACTTTTTGATAAGAAAATATATATTTAAACAGACATATATTCATACGAATGTGAATCAACCCACTAATGCTTTTGATTTAATGGCAGGTATCGGGCGTTAGCAATGAAATATTCAGGCAGATTGAGATGGTTGAAAACGATCACGACGCAACGACAGCCGCGGCGCTCGAGGTAAAGGAATTTCTTGCTATTAAATATTTAATACGCTTTTAGTTTTACATTATTTACAACTGAATAGGTAATACATAACGTTCATTATGTATAATTAATATAATATAACGTAATAGTTTAAAAAAGAAAAAAAGAGAAGATACAATGAAGCGAAAATCGCTGCTACCTACATACCACGCCTTTATTGGGGTCGGTTTCAGCGCTTTCTGATAATTTCGACATTTATTGGTTAAATTTTCGTGCATTATATATCATTTCCATCTGACTTCAAAAAAGGATGAGAACAATTCGACTAAATTTTTTGTGTGTGTTATCCCATAACTTTTTGCAGGGTGCATGGATTTAAGCATTTTTTTTATTCTGAAAGTTAGTGCCTCCCGTGTCCAATTTGTGGTTGTTCTAGTTCTTACAATTTGAACGCGCTTTAGTTTTAAAAGTTAACTAAATATATCAAGAAACTGTAAAACCAGCCCTTAAGCTTAACCATTTTTTGGTTGTAGGCGGTGGAGCGCCGCGGTGAGATGATTGTTCGGATCCTTGAGCTGAGACAAGTCGGACGTAACAACATTGAAGCCGCCAAGAAGTTCTTTGCCTTGCAGGTTTGTGCCTGAAATGTACACTACAACATATGTATCGTATTGATACTGATGCTTACATTCTTGCAAGAGAGTTCAGATTTTTTATATTCCCTAATGTTGAAGACCTGTGATGCTTTTGTAGGTTTGTTTATAGAATACATGTATAAGCTAACATTTTATAAATTAATACCTGCATTTGGTACTAT
This sequence comes from Zerene cesonia, assembly GCF_012273895.1. NCBI lineage: Eukaryota > Metazoa > Arthropoda > Insecta > Lepidoptera > Pieridae > Zerene > Zerene cesonia. Next base: position 7,717,505 of record NC_052114.1, read on the forward strand.
AAATACTAAGATAGTCAGCTGCAATACATATGTTTATAATACCTTCATACTTCACAAAGTATAGCACTTAAATTATCGTCTTTAAATATATCCTCCCATCTTATATAACCATTTATTACCTCCCTTAAGTCGAGCGTGGAAAGAGAATTTATTCATCGATATTTACATATTCTAATTCTCTTTAAAAACAGGTAATTTCGCCCTCTTTGTTGACCTGAATACTTTCCTCGTAACCTAGTACTGATCTCGATGAAAGAGCTCTCTCCAGACATATCCATTGTTCGGCTTGGCCTAGATAATAGGAATGCGAATCCAATCTAGACTAGAATTGTTAGGATGCGCACTCACAGCTCATTCATCCAGGCAATGCTATGCAATCTTATTGATATTTCTGGGGTTTGGGTTTGAGCGTTTCATGTATTTACAACAAAGGTTCAAGCAGTTAATCTATTTCATTCACTAATTTCACAGTCTTTGTATTAATTTGCCCAATTAATGGAGTTTAAAAAAACGAACAACGATCATTACTCAAGCAATTCGATACGACAATTTAGAATCTTAAAATAAAATATCATACATATGATTTGATCACGTGAATTCAACTTACAAATTGTCCACAGGATGCACGCCACATAGTTCAACTGGTAGAAATCGTTAAGCGACCAGGGCAAACTTTGGGCCTATACATTCGCGAAGGTGACGGAGGCACTAGAACGGATGGAGTGTTCATATCGCGAATAGCATTGGAGTCCGCGGTCTACAACAGCGGTTGTTTGAAAGTGGGAGACGAGATCCTGGCTGTCAACCTGGTGGATGTCAGACGCATGTCTTTGGATGACGTTGTGATAATAATGTCGATACCCCGGAGGCTTCTGCTTTGCACACGACAGAGAAAAGGTAAAGTATTGCAAAACTGATCTAAATTCTCAAAAACACTTTATATCACATATTTTTATTCAGTCTCTTTCTTTAATTTTTTTCTTACTTTATGAGAGACGCATTTTCCCTCCTATTCTATAGATCCTGTTAAATCACAATTTGAGTATTTGTAGAGTTCCAAATTTAAAATAGGAAAAAAAGATTTCAGCTTACATAATATTATATGCACTCTATATTAGAACCGTAACATTTTTGCTCAACGCAGCGAAATGTGAACGAGGCCGCAAAATTACTCGTAAAATATGTTTCGTTTAGTTTCAATTTAGCAACACACATTGCGATATTTTCGGATGACTAATTCCTTTATTGTTGCTAATTGCTTTTTATATTATTGTTCTTACCAGGATTTATTTATTATAACTCGAGAGCACAAAGCGAGAGCACAATTGCAACTGGGCATAAGTTGCCTACCTAATTTAAATTCAATAAATCTCCATAATTTGTTTTTAGATTCTCATACATCTGGATACCAGAGAAATCAATCTATTGAAGAACATTCATTTCCTTTACAAAAAAAAATGTATACTTACATTCAGTATGCTTGTAGGAGGTAATCTTAGGAAGTACTGATCATAAAAGTTTTAGCTATTTTGGTCTTAATATTCTGGTCATTATTCAGGTAAATCCGGACCAGGTTCTCCATCCCTCCCCCGCGCAGAGCACAAACCTCCACCAGTTGTGGTTTTGAAACGGGACTGTCGGGATGACGATGATAGAGATCGTGATAGAGTGGATGGACTTTATTCGCAGTGAGTTCTTTAAAAATGTCGGCTTTCTAGCTTTAATATAATTTATTTTGTATGGATAATTTCAGGTGACTCGGTAGAAATCATAAAATTTTATTTACTGAAATTGGGGTTGAAATTTATAATACAATATTTGATATCTGGTAATTGCAATAACATGTACGTAAGTACATCTAGAAGAGCATTTCAGGACTGATGTCACGATAAATATATCAGTTAAACAACTTTCAAAGCACTTTTTTCAATTTTAAACTAACGATGTTCGCAAATACACATATATTTATTAATGTTTTTCTCAGGCATGGCACCCTTCGATCATCTGGTCCTTCAGGCGGCGTTCGGCCGGTCGGTGACGGGCGGGAGGAGAGGAGTCGCTTACAACTTGGAGCGTTGTCACCAGATTCCACACCATTGGACTTGTATTACAATTCTAGACCACCTTCCGACCATTCCACTTGGAGGTAAGTGAAATAAAAATTTATTATTTGTTAGCTTATTTCAAATATCAGACTAATTTAATTCGCAGAATCCCATTGACATTTATATGAAGAAAGAGTAACTTTAAATTTATTGAAGGTTTGTAACGTCTATTACTTACTCGGTATTCGATGATTGAATGATAATGTGAAAGTAAGATTCACAGTATTTCCGTAATTATATTAATTTTCATCTAATCTTTTAACAGTTATCGACCGCCACCGCCGGTGATAACAGAGCAGCCAAAGTCTACTGCGACCCACTTTGTGCCGTATGAACGGTCCTACCCCAACACTTTGGAAAGCTTAGCTGAGAAGGTCCATTCGTTTTATCCCTCGGATGGTACAAGGTGCGTAAAAATATACTCTCTTAAGTATTATGACACGACATATGTTGTAATAATTGTAATTAGTATTATTTTGTAATTAAAAATGCAATGTAGAATAACAGACATTTGTTAATAAAAAAAATCGTACATAGTAAATAGTACAGAGTAAAATGAGTATGATATTTTCTTGGTTTTCTTAAATATTTTATCATTAATAGATGTCTTATTTCAGTACCCGATTTGGAGGAAGAGTGCCAAGATCTGGATCAGAACAACAACTTCCACGGGCTGAGACGCACTCAGATTTCGGGAGACATTCTTTGTTACGTTCTAGTTTGAAAGCGTCTGCTGCTACTGGTCCCCCTGGTGATATATATAACACTTTTTATCTTTACTTTAAAAATAGATAGTGGAGCTTTTATTCATTAAAATATTTTTGTTATAGCTTCTACGTTATCTAGATATCAACGGTATGGCGGAGTGGGAATGCCAGTACCCGGAATGCCTGGCTCTGGATTAACAGGGACCGGCTTGTCCAGCTCTGGCTTAGGTCCGGGTCTTCCTTCAGGATTATCATCAACTGGTCTTAGTGGCCTTACTGGCTCTAGCCTAGTGGGAACTGGACTAAGTTCTGGTTTAGGCAGTGGCTTGACCGGTTCCGGATTGAGTTCCACTCTTGGCGCTGGGTATGGTGCTGCTGGACTTGGATTATCTTCATATGGAAGTAAATTTGGTACAACGAGAAGAAATCGAAGCTTAGATTACTCATCAGACACAGAAGCTACGGCTCCTACGCGAACTCCGTACTATTCTGGCTTGAGCGGATATAGGAGCAGTACGTTAGGAAGAGATATAAGCTCTAAGTTTAATTCCTTGCCGAGGGACGTTAGGGGAACTGGTCAAAGGTGAGGACGTTTTAATCGAAAGTTTAGGACTTTGGATATCTAATTAATAACATTACATTCTTTGTAGATTGGGATTATCAAGACGAGCTGGTAGTGTCCTCCAAGATGAACCCGAACCTTTATCTTCACGTCTGGATCTTCGTTCTTCCAGAGGTGAGATCATGTCTGAATCTTCATAAGAATACCAAATGCATAATGATGTAATGATCCTGAAATCTTTCAAATTATTATTTGCGTTCCTTTTGTGCAATTCATATATATTCTTCACAACTTTTTTATTAATATCAGTATGGCTAAATTAATAAAGACAAGCACGTAAGACACATTGCCTATACTACGCTAAATTCAGGTCGTCTCCCGTCCTCACCATCAGTGTTCACATCGGACGAGTATCGCGCGTGGCTCTCCCGCGCTCCCTCCACTAGCGCCCTCTATGAGAGTCTTCGTCCGAGACTTCCTACGCATTACTCTGCTGAAAATATTCATGATGCGCTTAAAAATGTAAGTAGAAATTTTAGCTTGTTTCGTAAGACTTCTTCACTAAGATCTTGGCCTGCCTTAGTATAATTTCGTATTAAATTATTAATATAAATAAGGTGACGTCCAGTATATATGTGTAAAAAGGATTAAAAAAATTCTGATAATGGTCTGTAAGTATTTTGGATTAACGTTTGTATATTTTTAAAGCTATGTAAATTTCACAGATGGAAACAGGCAGTCGTTTTGGTTCTACACTTGGTTTGGCTGGTCGTCGCATTGAACGTCCACGACATTTACCTGCGCGCTCATTGTCTTCTCAACAGCTAGGTTGGTATTTTTTTCTTGCTCCTATAATCGAAAGAAGAGAATTCATAATACACCATGTTTTGTTTATAAGAAATCGCTGAGAGCATAGATACATGATTATGGAAATTACAAAGAAGTAATGTTATAAGTAGATGTTTTTAGTAGAAGTTTTATTATACAATTTTTAATATGGAAATTCAAATCTCACACATGGATCTGACCCTGTTTAAGGATTTTGTAATATTGCAGGACCAACAGCTAGTGGCTCCCCTTCAGCACGTCGTGTCAGACAATTACTTGAGTTGGGTTCAAAGTTCTCGTGCCCTAACCCTAGTCCAGTTCCTACCCCAGGATCAAGACATCAGCGTCATTTGGACATCAATCCTAATGGTATTGTTTTATAATTTTGAGCTGATGTTATATTTAAAAGCATATATATACTAAATTGATCGGAATATCCTAACTATCATAATTGGTTCAAGAAATATAAAGAAAATAACACTATTTAAAATATTTTTTTGCAGTATACATTTTACACAACGTGGATACTAAATATTTGATATGTAATGCATTTGCAGAGTTTTTAAAGTACAAGATAGAAAAGCCAGGTACGGGAGGTTTATCATCATCGATGACTGGCTTATCTCGGATATCGGGAGGGGTGTCTGGTATGCTGTGGGTGCACCTGCTAGCGGGACGGGGGTTACGACCTGCTCCGTCCGGATCTTCCCCGGGCTCGCCCCCATCCGGGCCACTCGCCCCACCACAGCCCCCGGTCGCCCCCAGGGATTTATATTGTGTTCTGGAATGCGATCGAGTTCATAAGGCCCGTACTGTGGTAAGTTACTAATATAATACGAAATTTGAATAATATATACTTGAATTCTTCTTCTTTCTTTTAAAGAAAAGGACAGCTGGATACTTCATTTTGATGATGTAATATAGCCTTCAACTTTGTGTATTCCCTTCACATTATTGAGATTTTTTTTTTAAATTTCATCCAAGCCTTTGTTTCCAGGTACGTACGGGCGAACTACAGTTCGATTGGGACGAATCTTTTGAACTAGAACTAGTGGACAATCGACAATTGGATGTCCTGGTATATTCCTGGGACCCGCAGCACAGACACAAGTTGTGCTACCGTGGAGCTGTCACATTACCGGATCTTTTATCGCGTTCACCATCACACCAATTGGCTATAAGGGTAATTTTTACATTAGCAATTAATATTGTATAGTTCTATAGCTGAATAGCATTGACTATATTATACAGACCACTGTATATGTAAAAACATAAGTAGTATATATTAACTTTTGTAAATTGTTCTGTTGAAACTTCAACAATTGTTTTATTTGTCGTAAAATGATGTACCTACTTGAGTTTTTTGAAAGCGATAGAAAAAAACACACCATTTCCGTTTTATCTTATCAAGGTTATGGAAAATGTGTTCAATTGTAAATTTAATTTACAGGTTACATAATAACAAAATACAAATTCAATTTATATTGTATAAAAGAGAACCAAAATTATTGTTAACGGTTTATCATTTATAGATGGAACCCCGCGGCACGCTGTACGTGCGCGTGCGCCACACAGAGCCGCACGAGCTGTTCCGGCGGCGGCCGGCGCCGACCCGGCTGTCCCCGCCGCCACTGTTCGGCGCGGAGCTCGACCAGGTGGTCGCGCGGGAAGTGCGGCCGAGTCACGCGCCGCCCGTGCCCTTGATAGTGCGCCGCTGCGTGGAGGAGATTGAGAGACGCGGATTGGATATCATTGGTGAGCTATATTGACTATGAAGTATTTTTGGTATCGCAATCCTGAGTTTTCTTACAATATTTCTAAACTCTCAACTGTTATACAAGACTTTATAATATGACCAGATTTCTAAGAGAAGGGTAAGATATGAGAATCCTTTGAAACAAAATCTAAAAACCTTCATAATTCACATATACTATTTTATTAATCTCACTTATCTTATCGCGTTGTGCAATAATTTTCAGTAGAAGGACCTGTCTTCGGTAGATTACATGTATAATACTATATATTAAAAAATTAAAACCTCTCGATTAATTTAACTCCTATTTATATTTCCAGGCCTATATCGTCTTTGTGGATCTGCAGCTAAGAAGCGAATTCTTCGAGAAGCATTTGAGCGCAACGCTCGTGGCGTTGAATTAACCCCAGACTCTGTCCCCGATATTAATGTTATCACCGGAGTGTTAAAGGACTATTTGCGAGAACTGCCTCAGCCACTGTTCAGCCGTTGTTTATTCCAAATGACATTGGACGCTCTAGGTAAATTAGCATTTACCTTGAAATCAAATTAAATCAAAATTCTTTATTGTGCATCAAGCCATAAAGAAATAAGTTCTATAAATAATAATCTAACAGACACCACAAGAGCACAACAGGCGATGTTATCGCTAAAGCAGCGATCTTACAGTCAACCTGGTGGTACTTTATTTCAAAGCGTTTATAAAAATAACAGGTCACTTACAAAATCTTAACATGATGTTAGTTTTTTCCACCGGAATAAAGCATTTTTTCATGAGGTTGATGTACATGATCTCGGGATATTTAAATTTTTTAAAAAATGTTTTCATTTTCTTTGGTATAATATCACTGTAATAAATTTCTTTCAGGGGTCTGTTTACCAGACGACAAAGAAGGGAATGCACGATTGATGGCATCAATAGTAGAATGTTTACCGCGAGCTGCAAGGGCGACGCTGGTCTTCCTTCTCGACCACCTGGCTTTGGTGGTCGCTGCGCAAGACAGGAACAAAATGTCCCCACAGCACTTAGCGGTTGCTTTAGCCCCACCGTTGATGCTTCAGTCTCAACCACCGTCTGAATTGGATTACCAACGGCCGATACACGTCTTGCAATGCCTCCTGCAGATTTGGCCAGCACCGAAACGTTCAGGTAATGTCATCATCCATTTCGCTTTGTTTTTTATTAATGTGTGTGTAATTAGTCCTGGTTTCAGATTCTTCAAAATTTCCGATGGACATTGACGTCACAAAGGATACTTAGCGTAGTAAAAACAAAATCTTCCATCGGCTTTTCTAAATTTCAAGGTAACAGGAGAATTGGTCGAAATTTAGCATCGATTGGGCCGATTCAAATGACATTTTAAGCAACACCTTAACGCATGTATGTTTGTAGACAGTTCGGCGCGGCGAGCCAGCACTCGGGCCGCGTGGAAGCAGAGTCAGTGCGTCGCAAGTGGGCTCAGCCATCCTCCCCCCAGGTATGTATTAATGGTGATGTAATATAGGAATCATATATGTACGAGAAACCAGCTGTTGCCCGCGGTTGCGCTGGTTAATGAAATGTCTGAGCTATCTCCATTGTCAAAGAAATTTCTTTGTTTTCTCCAGCCACACGAATCATACCATCATACCTATACGACATCAAAGAAAGATTTGTATATCTTATATAAACAAAAGTATTTTTGCATTTATAACAGATACTATAGTTTGTGCTCATAATTTAATTGCTTTTATTTATTTGTTTCTAATCGTGAGACTAATTAAAACGTGTTTTATTTTTATTTCTGATGATAAGGCGCGATTCGAAATTGCTGGACCAAGGCGTCAACAGGGTAAAGCGAAAGATACGAGTTAGAATGTCTATCGAGTTCTTCATTTTTAAAAATTTAAAAACGTTTACAAAATTGTGTCGGCTATTCAGAGTTATTTAATAACCACAGGCCGAGTTCCGCCCTCAGTCAGTCCATATCGGCCTCCAGCGGCAGCATCAGCAGCATCTCCGCCGCAAGCTCACTCGGCTCGGCCCGCGGCAGACCGCTCGCCGCCCGCACATGTAAGTAACTGGCATGCATTTTGTAATAAATTATCCGTTTCATTAGTTATATAAAATAGACTTTATGTGTATGTACAGTAAGGCATATTTTAATTTTAACCAAAACATTCATATTAATCAATTATCGGTAATTTTAGCTAGTCAATTTCGCAACAAATTATGAGCTACATACTTATTTCGTGAGTAAAAATGTTCATATTAAGAAAGCTTTTGCGTTACGTAATATATTAAAATTAAACAAAATAATTATTTTACATCACTTCAACAATTATGAGTAATTTATGTATTAATAATATCGGATCAGTAAATGAGTTTTAAACATTTGTAACCAAAATTAATTTCTAGGGCCGACAGAAGATAGAAGTATCATTCGATAACGTAGAAAATAAGATTAGTTAGAAGAAAAGACTTATATTGGGGTTATAATTGATATAATTAATAAACTATTTCCATCATACATAGAATATCAATTCATGAAGTTTTGCATCTTATAGCAATGTCCATTTATATCGGTTTTGCCTTCTTTTCACACTGAGACAACATTCGTTCTGATTATACTTAATACATAAACGACAAGTATTCAGATATAGGTTCCCTATACAAGAAGCATATACATAATGAAAAACAAAGAAAGATTCTTTGTAAGCTAGATAAAATTGTCTTGAATGTTGTGCATGATAAGTGTTAGGTTAGATATTGCTATTAATATGCGTTTAGCTGCGTACCACAGGTAGCCTGAGCGGGCTCGCAAAATAAGACCAATTCAACGTCTTTATGAGGGAAATTGTTTTGGTAATGAAAATAAATTGGACGTAAGTAACTCGGATTGTATTGTAGTGCGTGGCTAACCGCACAATGTCAAGAGTGGCTGTGTTTCTGTCAAGTGAAAAACGATTTTCCTTATGTTATTTGAGTTTCCCATCACGATTTATTTACGCAGCAACTCTCTATCTCTAATAGTTTAGCTGGACCTCTGGGGTTTCACGTCAGTATGCGCAGGCCTTCTTTCAAAACCAAAATAATGTGTTGTCAACAGGTTTAAGTAAGTGTGCAGTATTTCAAATCCCTATGGCATGTAGTAGTAGATATAGTTGCAAGACACACTGACGTAAAACAAGTTTAGAGCAGCATTAAATATTTAAAATATTAGGTTAAGGTAAACTCTTTTTGAAGGCGGTTTAGATAATTATGCCCATAATTTACACGGTTATCATGTTGATGAAATTTAATAGTTAGCATTAACGTTGCGACGACGAAAAAATGGATTGTCGTAATAATTATGATGCAACTGCCATCTAAAATGGTTTATCTGTATTAAATATTTTTACGCAACCCATTGTTATGTAAATTAAGAACTAAATGCTAGCTAAATACTCTAGAATTTAATTCCTGGCTAATAAAAGTTACTGATAAATCTAATTGAGTGCTAGGTTATGAAGATACTTAGAGAGTTATATGTTTTTGTATGAAAGTTTTTTTTAAACACCTGTAATTTCCATTCACTGGAATTACTGATTTTAATTTGTTTATGTTTGGCGTGATACCTTTTGGTTTTTAATATTCCTATTGATTAAAAGTAGAGGCATTTTGCGTTATGATTTGATAAAGATAAGTTATAAAAATCCCTCAATTGCCGATGTATTCAACAGAATAACGGAGACGTTTCTATTTCAGGTTCTCTCATCAGTCAGGGCCGGCCAATATCGTCCGCAGTCGCCTCTACGCGGCCCTCTGCCCGCTCCACCTCGCTCCCGGCAAGTGACGGTCTCGTCTCCCGGTTCGCCCAGTAGCAGCTCCGGCAGCCACAGCCCGGCAGACACTATCAAGCACGGCGGATCGGTGTCGTCGATCCTGCGCCAGCCGGAACGGGCGCCCTCTTCATCCCCGAGAAATTCTCCCAGAGCATCCCCGCGCGCGTCTCCTAGAGATTCGCCTCGCG
>NC_052114.1:7728451-7742716 GCF_012273895.1 Zerene cesonia
CAGAGAGGCCGGCTCCCGCGAGTCCCCGCGCTCCGCCATCCCGGGCACCTCGGCGGGGCTCGCGGTGACGCTCAACTCGAGCGGCGGCACGAGCCCGCGGTACAGCTCCACCAACCCGTTCCTGCAGCAGTACGACGCCGAAGAAGAGGCGGAGGCCTGGCGCGCCGCCGACATTTTCTCTTCATCCACGCACACATAGTGCTCATAGCGAATTGAAGTTTTCCTAGTCAATTTTTTTAAAGAATCGAAAGTGTGCTACGATTCCGCTGTATATTATGTTGTTTCGAGCGTGCGCGTTCGTGAATTTGTTATATATAGCGAGTTATGATGTACATTATGGTGAGAATGTTCGAGACGCGCGAGCAAGCCGCCGGCCGCCCTCGCGTCGCCCCGTAGCCATTATAGTGTTTACGGTAATGTATTGTACATTGTATATAATTGAATACGTATTTAATGTAGGTACGCTCCAGTTTTGTACCGATCGGGCGACGCTTTGGCGGGCGGCCCGGAGCGCTACACACATCATCCCACATATCAGAGACTTGCGTACACATTCGACACGAATAGGACACGATACTTCACCATGAATGCAATATATTCACTTTTAATGAACTTTGTTGTCGATAGTGGACATAAGTCAGTAGGCAAGTAGGGAGAGTGTATAGGACGAAGTCGGAATTGTCTTGAGACTGAGGCCATATCAGAGTAGCTCGTAGATAACGCGGTGGGTGTCCATCGTAGAACGAGCGATTACGTCACGTTAATGGGTCTAGAGGCACGACTGTTATGAAAGTTTAAAATATTCCAAATATTCCTTGTTCATTATTAATAAATTAATAACTATTATACATATAACTATATATTAAAGTAAAATAGTGTTAGAAAAGCATTTTTACGAGTCGCTAATTCTATGAAGGAATGGATTCTTCCTTTAAAGATCGATCGGTCGCAATCTCAAGATCCGAGATCATATTTGCGAATTGAAAATGACTAATTTCGACGATACAACAATAATGATGCTGACATTTATTTACAGTTCTTCAATGAAATAATAATGTTTTCCGAATTGATATTGCTGTAGGACTTTTAAATATTCATATTAAATATTAATAAATTCAAATATTGTTAAACGTTTATTATCTGTTTGTTAAAGAGAATTAGATAAATGTATTTATTGATAGAACATAATTTGAAATTCGCAAATAATATCTCTATTCTTATAACTAGCATCTGCTAGACATATAAGAGTGATGGAAATCGACCAATGACAGCACTGATTAAAATCTCACTGCCATGATTGGTCCATTTTAAATAGTTACGCATATTATTACATTAATACACTTATTTATATGTCTGTCGGAGGCTCTTTGGTTACTCGATGCTTTTGAGCAACACTTCAAGACGAAGTTTTGTTACCGTTTTTATAATATAGAGTTGCACAAAGAACACGACTGAAATGGGACACAAGGTTTTTGATACTTTACCATTTTACCCTTTTTCTCATTTGTGATATACTAGAAGTTGCGTTGGAACCTCGCCTTTTATATGAATGTAAGTCTGTTCATGAATTCCTATATTTGCTATACATTTTGTTAGAATATTTTGTATTTTTTTCAACGATCGCGCTCTTGATGTCTTCTGATTTAGTCGATTTTTAGGTGTATGATATTACAAACTTATCAACGAATATGATATATTATTTTAAGTGAGGAAATTTTGGAATTCATGTACGGATTGATAATTTACGACGTCATGTCTTAAGGCGTCACCAAACAAACAGCGAATAAGAGTACAAAGCAGCCGTTTCGCAACTTTTGGAGTTTTTCGTTGTATGTTTGACGATCGCCTTAGAGGTTAAAAGCGAAGACAATATGATTTTGAAATCTTTATAAAATCTGACGATGTAATGTATTAATCACAATGATATCGCCTTCGTGAGTTGAAACGGAACCACGTGAAGTAGATCGTATTGCCATATTCATTATATTATAATAAAAAATTGCATTTATTAGCTTAATATACGAAAATTGATAGCTCTTAACTGTTCACTATACACACTTGTTATTAATATTAGACAAAGCTATTGACGTTGTTATCAAACATTACATTTATTTCACGTGGTACGCTAATGTTAGTGCTGTCGGAATCTTCTAAGGTGTTATTGCATACAATGACACTTGTTAATTTAAATGTTAATACAATTTCATATGCATAACCATATAAAACCAATGCATATGCGGACACTTTTTCTTTTACAGGTGTTTATCAAACCTGCATGTTTAGTATTTGTTATAAACTAATATAAATATACTTGTGAATATAAGTGATTTGAGCATAAAACCTAACAAAAGAAAGACAAAGTAAACAGCCAATTCATATAATTTGAAGAAAACGTAGAAAAATCGACGATGAGACTTCGTGATTCAACTAGACTTTTTTGAACCTGTTCTGAATCGTTACCAAACTTGAATTTAATTCGATTGTACCCCGAATCCGATGGCACCAACCAATAATAGAGTAACATAGTGTAATTAAAGACTTGAAGTGTGGCTCGACGGCGCGTAGCCGTGTACGGCAGTAGTGCGTAGTGGCGGCGGCTTCAGTTGGCTTCAGCGCGGTTCATCTGAGAGGTCACTTGGCATTGTAGATATGTTTATATGTTGTGGACGACGAGTAGATCTATTGTGTTCATTGTTCTGTTGTAAATCGTTTATCATTTGCGGTGTATAAAGTTTTTCTGTGTTAGAAAAGTTTCGCAGTCTTGTTGTTCTGTGAGTTCTGAGTCACTTCACTTTTCGGATACTGGATATTTAAACAGTTTAAAGTCAATTAATTTCCACCTAACCCGGTAATATTTCATTATCTTACTTGGATCCAGTTCATGGTTGGATTTGAATATTATATATTTATTGCATAGATAGATGAATTTGATATATTTTTTCAGAATTAGGTATAATTATTTTATTTATGTATTTAATAAAACGTATTGTATCTTATCGCCTTACTCTTGAAAAAGCTACGTTATTGTATTTTGTTTAATTCATTCCCGCTACAACTATTGTAAATTCAATAGAAATGACAGATCGTGCCAAAGATGTTATTTTTCATACAACAATTCTCACCTTCACTGTTTCCGGTTTGATTGAAATATAAATTATAAATATGAATTTAAACGATTGGTTAAACGCTATATAAATGTTATAGAGCAATAAACGAAAAGATAACTATTTATTAATATAAAGATGATATTGTAAATAGCGTTTACTTTTATGGTTTGTGTATGTTTATAATGATTGTATTGATAGATGTTTATAGTTATACAAGTTCGCCTCTCACGTTGACCCCCGCGGTATGTTTGCGTTGCGGGGCCCACGGTCCTCAGATAATATCAGTATTTCGAAAATTTGGTAAAAGTAGCGTTATTACGTGTACGTAAAGAAATCACGCCGCTCGCGACTGTAGCGGGCGGCTGGGACTCAGACGGGAATAAATAATACGACGTTACTATGCTTTTCATTTAATTGATCCCCACGGAGGCTGAGCTTTTTTATTTTTTTATTTAATGAAAGAATGTATGTTAATGAACAATGGGCCACCTGATGTTAAATGGTCACCATCACCTATAGACACTAGTCGCACTGCAGTTAAGCGTTAATTCTTGAATACATTAGTACTTTAATACGCTTATTGTGGCATATATTATAGGGCGATGGGCGTTAATGTTTCTAGCACTGACTTCCTCATTAATAAAATAAAAGTTGAACAATATATTTATAACTATTGTTGGAATGGATATCAGTATGATGACGTTATTAACGTAAGTTAATATAGATTTACAAGCCTAGTATAATATAGTTTCTACAAACCGATTCCATTATCATAAAACTATTCGCAAGAAATAATCTTTTTTGTTTTACATTTAGTAAATGAGGAATAATGTACACGATTGTCGTATTAAATAATAAAAATTTCAGTCATGAATTGACTATATATACTATTATATAATCTGCTTATCTAGCCTCTAAAGCCAATTGGTAGTTATCCTTAGCTTTCATCATGATATTAAATTTAGTGTCAATCGTTGGAGCAGGTCCGTTTTCTTCTTCACCAATAACTCTGTATCGCCGTAGTACTGCAATCAGCGCCATTTTTACCGACATTAAAGCGTATTGGTAACCTGAACAAAAACATAATATTGAATTTATTTTAAAACACTTATTTTTAATCATTAAATTATTAGTAGTTTTGTATGAAGCTATTTTAGTTTGATTTGAACAGCATATAAACTGTAATGAGTCTAAAAATAAAATAATAAAAATCGCAGCTACGTAAGAACTTGATAAACGACATTTTTTGCGAATTGTATTTTAATTAAGAAAAAGTTAACATAAGCTTGGAGCTAATAATCCATTGATATCCTACCTATACAATTTCGAGGACCTGAGCTAAACGGTATGAACAAGCCTGTCTTCCTGTCAGGCAGGAATCTGTCCGGGTCGAAGCAATCTGCATCGGGCCCCCAATATTTCTTGTCACGACTGATTCCCCAAACAGATATTATTACACCAGTATCAGCTGGAAGCGTCACTCCTGTGGCTGTTTTGGAAATAAAAATGTTTATAGCATTGGTTTCTTATTTTAAATTCAATGGAGACCTGAGAGAATAAGAGAATCGATACAATGAATAAATATTCTGAAATATATAATAGTTGGCTGACTGCGAAAAATATGACATGGGCAAAAATTTAGCTTTTCAATGAAAACGTATTTAGTGAAAATTTATTTTAAAAGAAAGAAATTGGTTTGATCAAACACGCTTCATAAAAATACCTCAAAATAAATCCTCCGTAATGATAAAACTCGCTCTTCTAACACCTTTAAAAAAAATCGATTCTGTCGGATGGTTGTAGCCTGTTGGTACCATATAAACTGAACAATTTTCGTGTGGCAGCACACGTTACTATAAAACCGTACGTTTAATTATTCGCTGTGCTTTGCATGAGGACGGTGTTTTGTTTTTTTATGTCATAGTCGGCAACGGAGCTGGTGGGTCGTCTGATGGTAAGCACTACCACCGCCATTTGGAGAGCCAACATTTGGAGAGGCGTAAGATCAATTGCAGGTTTCCGCCTCTACAAATGCATTGCCGATTTTAATTGGGAAAGGATTGATGAGAGGAATAAAGGAAAGGACTGGGAAGGGTAAGGAAAAGGATATGGGCCTCCGTGATATCAGTTGATGATTTATTATATTCCACAAAAAAGAAAGAAGAAGAAACCACCATGAAAAAGAGATGTCCCATATTTTTCTGTCCCTGCGCATTAATTTAACAGTTAAGTAGATACTTACGCATTGTTGTTTCTTCAATAACCTTTCGTATCACTAATGGTGCTGGAGGGAAAAGACGCAGTGATTCTTTTATTACTCTTTCCAAATATTTGAATTCCTTGAGGTCATCTTTTTCCAAAGGACGATTCAATTCTCCAAGTACATCCACTATTCTGTACAAACAATCAACATCAATAAATTATAATTATTATCTGAATATATTATTCAGTAATAAAAGACCGTGAATAACTTACTCTTGATAAACTTTTTCTTGTATTTTAGGATACTTTGCTAGCAACGTTAGTGTGTTACAGATAGCAATAGACGAAGTATCCGTCCCTGCCAATAGAAAGGTTATAACTTCCTCTCTCAGCTCTACATCAGTAAATCCCCCGGAATTTTTTGATAACAGTATGAGATGTTCCAGGAAGCATCGAACTTTTTTAGGACTTTGACCTACAATATTGATTTGGGCTGTGAGCCAAATAAATGTCGTTTAAGAGTAAGTTACATATAAAATAGACATTACTTTGTCACGATTATAGTTAATTATAATATTATCATATATTTATTATGTAGAATGTGTAATGAAACTGTACCAGAATTAGCGTGATCGGTGTCCAAGTGTACGTCTACGTCCTTGAGTTCTTCTTTTTTTCTTTGAATTATCTGAAAAATATAAGTATTACATATATATTTGGATGAATCATGAATATAATTAATTTATATAATTAAATAATTAAGTTACCTCATCTGTTAAACCGTACACTATTTTCAGATTTTCATAGAATTCAGTTGATCTAGAAGTACAATTGTAGATCAAGTCTGGCCAAAACCATACTTGTAACATCCTGTCAGTTATCAGGGCAAACAAATTCGTAGTGGCTTTTAGAAAAGCGTTATTAGGATTCTGAAGATAGTTTATGCGTATGCCCAGTGCAGTTTCTGTATAAAACATAGACAGAGATAAGTGTTAAATGAGTAGCTATCATGTAGTATCAATGTATGATCATTATAAATTTAGTGTATACTTAATGCAGACAAACGTTGTTTGACGTCATCATATCGCTGTAGAATATGTAGCGGAAAAAAAAATTACAATGGTTTAGAACATAATTAATTAATCATAACGATATTATGTTGGATGTTAAGCCATCCCTGCACTGTCTGATATTTAAAAAAGACTTACCACAAACAGAATCCAGGGTGTAAGCACTAATGAACTCCCAAGCGGCAAATCGCCCGGTTCCCACTACTTTATGATGGGACAACTGCATTGCCAATTCTTCACTTTGACTTATGATAATATCCATAAAGCTGTTGATAATTTTGGGACTAAATGTGGGTATTAACATTTTTCTACGACGGGTCCATATTGATACTGAAATGGAGCAGTATTGAATCAGTTACCTGTATACATAACCCAACATAACAATTCTAATCAGGACTAATTTAACTTTGGGTACATTGTACTTTTAACAATAATCATGATGTCAAACTTCACGTCAAATTTGTGAATTGTAAACAGGTGTCATCGTCGTAAGGGCGCAAAAAAATAATTGCTCACTATTACAATATCTATAGTAAATCTAAGAAGAATCAAGGATTTTTTTTGGTCGATTGGGAAGTGAGCTTGACTTTGATTGCTGGTTAGAATGTTACCTGGTTGATAAATTTTCTTTAATTGATTTGCTGGTTTGATAAATTTTCTTTAATTGATTCCACTAATTGAATATTGACGTTAAACCACCCTCATTAAATCCTAAATTATTTATTACTTTTGATTATTTTATACGATTTGGAAGTTGTAACTTCATTTAACAGATTCAAATGTTATTGTGTAAAAATACTCATAAGATCCCTGATGATTTTTATCATACTGTCATGAATTCTTACAATTCTATGTGTGTACCATTAACTGGCCGACTGTCAACTTTTGCCACCCGCACGAACACTTTCGTTTGAGACATGTATTCAGAGGTACAATGTTCACATTAGCAGAGCGATATATGTATAAAGTAATGGCTAAAAAATTAATCAGATTTAAGTCGTGAAAATATTGTAATATTACAAATTTACCTGGTGCAAATATTCCAGCGTTACCGACGATGTTTCTCATAAACTTGATTACATCTGCCTTCTCTAAGCAATTTTTTAGAATGAATTCTACGTCTTCCGGATTTGTCATAACTACAAAAAAAAATCACATCATTAATACTCTTTTAAGACCTGGTTTCACTTAACTACTTATTAAGCCAAGTAATACTTAATCAACGAAGTTTAATAAGAATAAATTGAATAATGAATCGTCAATCTGTACAAAAGATCTGTTTTGAAATTAATGCGTCATTTCATTATTATAATAATCAAATTATGAGCTTCCAGTTATGGTGAATCGTGAATATATTGTATATATATTTAATATACCTAAAATTGGTCAATAGTAATTGGCACGTCCGCTATCGAATTGCATGCATCGTTGCATGACACAGACATAAAGATGGCTCCTTAATACATCGTGAAAAAATAGTATCTTGGCATCTAAGTGTGCATTTTATTATATACTAAATCAGTTAACACCTTCTCTATTCATTTTGGTATTAATTTGATAATAGTAAATGGTCGCAAATAAACCGAATTATTTCGGCACATAAACGCTATGTAGAATTAATTAACTTATTGCAATTGCGATTTTTGTTTCATTGTGATCAGACTTACCAACGTAAAGCAACGGACCGACCCAAAGTTTGGCAAATCCTCCGTTATTTTGGGTATAGGTAGTGTATTTTTGGATCAAATCTATTATATCTGGAAAATAATAATGACGTCATTATTATAGTAATTTAACGTTATTACGGCCGGCAACTGTTGTTTAAACATATCGCTTTCAATATGGATAATTATGCAAAATTTCTGAACGTTTTATTTCGTAATACTACTTGACCGGTTCCGCCGGGACCCTGATAATATTTAATGGTAAAAAATTCATTGAATCATGTATTTGTTTTTATAGTTAACATCGGCGTTTAATAAAATTCTTAATGAGAATAAAATCCTAATCTCAAATGTATTATGTTCAAATCTTGACATTATTTGAAAATACACATTAAGTTAACTATTAAAAATTTGTGCTTGTTAAGTATCATCTGATTTTAATTTAATTTTAATATTTTTGGTATATTATTTGTAGGTGTACCTAATTCTATAATTAATTTTCATTGAAAACGAAGTGGACTCTTGGCTAAATTTATATTTTCTGTAACGATTGAAGTGAAAAAAGCACAATTTTTATTTCTTGCTCTCAGCTGTTGTACACGACACGACTTTAAAAATAACAAAAAAAGTAAAAAAAAAATGTTATTAATAATAAGTGGCGGAAGTGGCGGCCAGAAGGCTGTGGAATATCTACAGTCCTTTTAAGTCTACAGTAATACTCGAATTACAAATATATAAGAATGATATTGTCGAGTAATTATATCGATTAAACTTACAAAATTAGGGATCCATTTCCAAAATTCCATTGCTAGTAGAAAGCTTAAGTGTCTTAAACGAATCTGGGCTAATTTTAATAGAATGATATTTTGGTTGCCTTCGAGCTACTTATGAACTATTTTAATTATTATGTACACCATGCATATTATGTACTGTATTATTTATATTACAATTAATTTGTGGCTCGTAATTTTTTTAAAGTTATGTAGAGGAAATAAATAAAAAATAAATTAATCTTAATTTTAAATAAAAACTAACTTAAAGAGTAACCTATATAACCCCCTACACAATAAAACAAATAATATTCTTATGAATAAAATTCTAGAAAATTCTGCTAAAAATAATTAAAGCAAATCCTCCTCCTCTATATTCAGTATTAAACCAATATTAACATCACACAGATCATGAGATTATTTTTTTATCAAAGTACAAAAAAACCTACGAAAAAACTTTTTTTTTAGTTTATTTTATAATAGTTTCATTAATGTTTATACATATATATCTTTTTTTAACAAAAAACTAAATTACCATCTAATTGTTAAATAACAAATTGCCAAATTGTAAATGCGATTACACGGTAAGTAGCAGCTTTCAAATAAAAAATTCAAATCTAAATCAGTTCATCCAGTCGAACATTCTGAGGTAATTAAGCCGAAAAAAAAACAATCGAATAAATAGCCTCCTCCTTCTTATATATGATAGAACTATACTTACTATTCATAATATTATAGGAATGTTGTAAAGCGCCTACAAAGGGAATTTTTTCAGGGCCCGTTGGAATCAGCGCCGCTAGCTCGTACAGGCGTCGTCTCCTGTATCTATACAACATGTACCACAGAACCACAACCGCGCCAATTAGATAGACGTTCATTTTAACCACACCACACTACTGCTGCCTCACAAATGACCAAGGAAGGAGGTTTCCTCCAATTATATCATTCTTACAACACGTAACCTTTGTACACGTAAACAAACAAAAAATTAACCGCATTCGAAGTGTAAAAATATAGTCTTGTCGAAGTCGGAGATCCATATTAAATAAGTGTTTTACTTTAATTTTTTTTTAATTTTATAGCATTGAAATGCTTTATAAATGAGACATTTTGAAAGAATAGAAAAAAAATTGATCCCGCCTCGTGATAAATTTTTTTCTATTCTTACAAAATTTCTCAAGTGTTTTACTTGTTTAGGGCAACTTCTTCGACATGGCTTTAATTTTGACCCACGATATAAAGGGACAAATACGAGTATAATTTTGTTTGCCAGCGACTACATCACATTATCACACTTCACACTAATATTATAAATGTGAAAGTTTGTTTGTTTGGATGTTTGTCCGTCAATCCTGACACTACTGAACGGATCTTGATGAAATATGGTATACAGACAGGGTATGAGCTGACTTGGATGATAGGTTACTTTTGATCCCGATTAAAGGTTCCCTTGGGATAAAACAGGAATCTTGATATCCGAGAGGAGCCGGGACGAGAGTCTAGTATAGGTATAATATAGTTCGTGCCTTCCAGAAGGTATAAAATAAAATGAAAAAAACAAACAGAAATTTTGGAAAAACCCACTACATAGTGATAAAACAAAATACTCGACTCAAAAATAAATGTCAGGCGAGATAACAAACTGTTATAAGATTTAATAACTTCATTTTTCGCGTAGTAAGTCACGCATGGACAGTATAGACTATAGATTTGTTTTCATAGCTGATGATGGTGATGAAGATGAAACCTAATAAAAAACAACACAACACCGAAAATGTATAGGATATCGTCGATGATTGAAAAATATATAAAATCAGTTTAATTAGTTCAATTCTTTTAAGATTGAATAGTAACTGAAACTTAATACTTAATATTTTGTACAATAGACAACCTTTCAATAATTAAGAACCATGAGTTAGCTTATTCAAATTTTCTTACAGATATTATATAAGGTGTTTACCAAACACATTTTTCGCTAAAATTTGGAAAAAAAATTGCTGCTTATTATTCTAAGTAATTTTGTTGTATCCTTTTTTTTAAATATTATAATTTGTTGTTGAATCACTTTATTTACCTATTGCGATTTTGTATTTTTATTTACATACAATGTATCATCTTTTTTCATCAATAACGAGGACAAGAAATATCTCACATAAGTCAAAAGTCGATTAATATTTTCCGCAATTTCCGTTTGTTGAAAAAATTACGTTGATTGTTTGAAAACGTCAAATGATGAATCTTCTTTTCACACAAGAGGTCGAGCAATGTATTTGCTGACATGTCAGGGTCGATAGAGAAATAGACATAAACGTTCGAAACGCGACAAAATTTAATATCGTTCTTTAGTATCTATATCTGTTGTCTGATATACATTTAACACCATCATCATGATCAGCCCATATATGTTCCCACTGCTGGGATGGAGACGGACGGTTCGGGCCATAATCACATAGTCATTAGGCTAGCTAAATGCGATAGGGCCGATGTCACATGTCGATGAATTTTTGATTCTTCGACATGCCGGTTTCCTCACAATGTTTTCCTTCACCGTTTTGAGCAGTGGTGATGTTGTCCACATGCGGAGATAATTTGAAAAATCCATTTATTTTTTGCATGCTCGCCTGGTCTCGAACTCAACGTTTTTAAATCTGAGGTCCTCAACACCACTGCGTAGTTATTAATGTATATTATAAAAGTGTTTTTCAGAGGTCGGTGGAAATCACTGAAGCTCAGTTGTTTGTCTTTCGTTTCGTTACTAATTTAAAATATATAAACAGCACATCCATAACACTAATTACGCATATTCAAATATCCATATTAAAATTCAGTCCTGAAACGAATACAGTACGAATGTTGAGCTTAGCCTTAACTAAATAATTCGTCGTTTGGCTTCAGAGCCTGATTCCAATTTTGAATTTATGCGATATAAATATTCTCTTACTAACTTCATATATATAATATACGTATTTATAACCTAACACCTACCATACCACCAAAGTAAAAGTAACGCGACCTCGACCCTGCTCGATTTCATTGTAAAAAACAGTTATATAATCTGTTTACACAGTAATTGTAATATAACTTATTGAATATTAAATTGTAATTTTAAATTATTTAACAATCACCGGTGTTATAATGTCTATAGCTATTGCTAGATAGTAGTATGTGTTTAACTTGTAGTAAAAACTTCGAAGTAACTTGAGTAGAGTGTAACTTGGGGTGTTCATGTGAAATTTATTCGGTTTATTGTTTTAAAAAAAACAACAAACAGTGGTGAGCGTTATTTTTGAGTCCTGTTTTAAGAATCTTCGATTAAATTAAAACATTAAAATTCATAATTTGTTTATTAAACAATACAATAGAATTGCATACATAACAAGTTATCTATATTTTTTATCACATTTAAATGTATATATTAAATTTTAATAAGAAACAATTTAAACCGTTGCATAATGAAACAAACGACGTTAAACGAAACAATATAATTTTAATATTTTAATATTTCACGGCTCCTGCCTGTGACTTTCACCGGCTTTTCAGGTTGTGGTCAATTTATTTTATACTACAATAAAAGTTGTGTACATACTAAATAGAAAAAAATTAATATACGTGGTGTGGCGTAATGAATGGAAATAAAAACATGTGTGTAGTAAAGGAGATATCTGATATTTTCGAAAATCAAATGTCTCGACCGTAAAGTCGATTTTAGAGATATTCGATGTTTTCGAAAATTAATGTAATGTTTATAAAATTTAGAAATATTCGTTTAATTTGTCCACGCAATCGCAGATTTTGCAGTTAGAAAATTATTCTAGACAACATTGTTTTCTACCAAAAAATATATGATTATTACGTATTAAGTACCACACTTCCACACTATTGTTTTAATTATTTGTGCAATTTAATTAAACATTATTCAAATATAACTAATGTAATTGTGTACACAATCGTAAATAGATTAAAAACTCTGTGTCTAAATAATGACGTAGGTAAAAATTACTGTAGAATTCTAGAAGGAAGGTGAGAACTAAAAATAATTATGCTCGTCTATTCGCCTATATTCATATTATATCGACGAATTATTAATTACTAGCTGTGCCCCGCGGTTTCACCCGCGTAAGTCCGTATCCCGTAGGAATATCGGAATAAAATGTTGCCTATATGTTATTCCAGTTATCCAGCTGTCTACGTACCAAATTTCATTGCAATTGGTTCAGTAGTTTTTACGAGAAAGAGTAACAAACATCCATACATCCATACTTACAAACTTTCGCATTTATAATATTAATAGGAAGTACATCAAATAAAAAGTGTGCAATTTATAGTAGGCTAAGGAGTGATTTAATGCAAGGTGTATTAGTATCTATTTGTTATATTGGTAGCTTTGTAAATGCACATTGGCTATACTCGACGAAAAAGATGGCGGCGCCATCGTTTAATCTTTAGCTGAAATAGCTATTTACTTTCGGCTAATACAAAAGATGTCTCTATGTATATATTTTTAAAACTGTACATATTTTTATGAGGTGATTATACGTTCTAATAAAAAAATTATTAAACTTTTGTTAGTAAAGCATTAAGTACACATTTTTATAAGTATATTATGTCGATGAAAAATAATATTATCATGGCCTCCATCAACTGTGACACTGATTGCCTATGTTTAGTAGTTATTTTATAAGTATATTTGTATTTAAAAATCCATGACACAAAAGTTTCAAAATAATTCCTTTTTAAGTATTATTGAGGTTGTCAAATCCAGTGACTTAGTGCATGGTTATTTACTATGTAAATAATTAGTTCTTGATGTTTTGTATTGTGTTTTGAATACAATAAGTGAATTAGTGTTTAAGTAGCTACAACAATGTCCAATTATTATATAGGCTTCACAATTGTCAAAATAGAAGATGAGGATGTAATTTCATACATAAGTTGTTTTATTAGGATCCTCTCTGTGTATGAATTCAATATTTATTTATTTCCCAGTACGTGTATATAACTATTTTTTTCTGCCTTTTTGTGAATATTCGGTTGCCACAACATTAGTGTCATTATAAAAGAATTCATAGATATGTTCTACAAGAAGGTTAGAATAAAATATTTAAGAATGTATTTAAATAGGTAGGTATACCTGTGTACACATATTCATGTGTGTGTCCGTTAAGAAATATATATGGTGTTTCAAACCGTGGGGTAATATATTAGGCGAGAGGGCTCTTTATACCCTTAGTAGATACTATACTATTCTTTAGTACTGAGTGTTGCCAGGGTGGTAGTCGCTCTGGTGCTGTATGTTGACTTCAATTCATACACTGCGGGGCGCGTGGCTGCATATCCAGTCGCTATGGATTTGTTTGTGAAAAGACGAACAGTGCGAAATACCTAGTCTTGCCATAAATATTGTAATAAAGAAAAAAGAAAATTGTTAACTGCAAATAACATTTATTACTTT
>NC_052114.1:7743716-7744815 GCF_012273895.1 Zerene cesonia
AGATTCGAAATTCAAATGTAATATTTTTTTATAATTAAGTGTAACAGTATTTATGGCCAGACTAAGTATATATTTTTATTTTTTATATTTGCTTTCTCTTCCTATTGATTTCATTCTAATATAGATGCCCCCGCTTTGCCCGCCCGCCATAGCCTATAGCAGTCTTCCATGAATGGGTATCTAACACTGAAGGAATTTTTCAAATCGGACCAGTAGTTCCTGAGATAAGTGCGTTCAAACAAACAAACAAATGCACAAACTCGTCAGCTTCATAATATTACTATAGATGGGTTTAATAATAATACAGGATAGTTGTATAAAATGTATTATATTTTAGGCGATTTTTCAATCCTTAGTTAAAACTTATCCAACCAAAAAATATTTTTTATTAAACGAACATGCAAAACGAAATATATGAGTAGAACTCATTTCAGAAATTTTTGTTTAATACGACATTCGATGAATTTTTTTTACCTAGGATTGAAAAGTCAGCCCTTAAGAAATTATATTATCCTAACACCTATCCAATAATAAGGATTTCCAATAATTTCGCATAACACCACTAAAGTATTAAATTATAACAATATTACTAATAAATGATCTGGAACTATGTTTATCTAGCTTCTAAAGCTAGTTGATAGTTATCCTTGGCTTTCATCATGATATTAAATTTAGTGTCAATCGTTGGAGCAGGTCCGTTTTCTTCTTCACCAATAACTCTGTATCGTCGTAGTACTGCAATCAGCGCCATTTTTACCGACATTAAAGCGTATTGGTAACCTGTATATTAATATCATATTTACATAACATACTTATATTGTCAAAGAATCAAAAGTTCGACGACATATGAAATCTGCCAACCCGCGCTTGACCAGCGTGGTGGATTATGGTCTGAACCCTCATAGGAGGCCTGTGTCCCAGCAGTGGGAACATGTATGGGCTGATGATGATGATGATGATAATGACATTATTAACGGTTGATTGAATCTATATATATATATATATATATACCATATAGTGGATAGGTATACCTAGTCTTGCCATAAATATTGTAATAAAGAAAAAAGAAAATTGTTAACTGCAAATAACATTTATTACT
>NC_052114.1:7745815-7763000 GCF_012273895.1 Zerene cesonia
GACAGATTCGAAATTCAAATGTAATATTTTTTTATAATTAAGTGTAACAGTATTTATGGCCAGACTAAGTATATGTCCTTAATTAAGCGAAATAATTTATTCTCATAATTCAGTTAATAATTCTTCGCCACCTACCTATACAATTTCGAGGACCTGAGCTAAACGGTATGAACAAGCCTGTCTTCCTGTCAGGCAGGAATCTGTCCGGGTCGAAGCAATCTGCATCGGGCCCCCAATATTTCTTGTCACGACTGATTCCCCAAACGGACACTATAATACCAGTATCAGCCGGCAACGTCACCCCTGTAGCTGTTAAGATAATACTTATGAAATAAACTTAGCTTCCATATTTCCATATTTTTTGTTGCATGTAGGAGTCGAGCACGCTTCGGTACTAATAAGGCCAGCGCTCACCGAGAATGGGTCGGTAGCCCGTTATTACAAAAAATATATTACAATTCACTACAATGAAGAATTAGGTGAATCGAAATTGAAAGAAAATGGTTTATTGACCCATTTTCAGATTTGATATATATGGTTTTGAGAGAGAGATATATACATTATAATTTCCATATCTATCTAGCTATAATGTTTGGAAATGGATACACCATTTTAATTTATTTACAATTAATCTCAAAGAAAATAGGTAGGAAATAATAATAATAATAATAATATGTTAAAACCTTTGGATTCGACCTTTCAATCTTTCTTTGAATAGATTAAAATTCTAAATCTTATCATTGAATTAGATTAATATTCTAGATCTATTTTGTTGAATCCCCAGAAAACTTTATCATTAGGTACTTAGACACTTACGCATTTTTGTTTCTTCAGTAACCTTTCTTATCAATATTGGCGCCGGAGGGAAAAGCCGAAGTGTTTCTTTTATAACTCTTTCCAAATATTTGAATTCCTTGAGGTCATCTTTTTCTAAAGGACGATCGGCTTCCCCTAATACCTCCACTATTCTATTGAAAAAATAAACGTCTATTATAATCATTTTATAATTTATATTAACGTACAATATTTTTTTTTTTTTTTTTTTTTATTATGATACAATCGGCAATGGAGCTGGTGGGACGCCTGATGGTGAGCGCTACCACCGCCCATGAACATTTGGAGAGGCATAAGGTCCATTGCAGACCTTACGCCTCTACAAATGGATTGCCGACTTTTCGGGAAGGGATTAAGAAAGGATTGGCGATAGGAATAAAGGAAAGGACTGGGAAGGGTAAGGAAAAGGATATGGGCCTCCGGCTCCCCCACTCACCGAACGAAACACAGCAGAATGCTATTTCACGCCGGTCTTCTGTGGGGGTGTGGTACTTCCCCGGTGCGAGCTGGCCCAATTCGTGCCGAAGCGTGCTCGACTACCACATACAAAAATACAACATACAATACAATATGGCTACACCTTTCAATAAAAACTTACTATATATCTATGTTAGTTAAATACATATGTTGACATATTCAAATTTTAATTTATAATATGTAATTGTGTACTGTATAACATTTCGTTTCAAATTCAATATTATTACGTGTCAATATACAAGATTAGTTAAGTAATCAATTCTCGATAGATAAAACTTTCTTGCACCAACATGATAAACATGAAATAAAATAATTACTTAACTTTCCAATATCAGTCTAGAGTAGTACTAGGTCTGTTCAGTAAAAAAGCAATGTTTTTTCGTGTCAGCGCGTGAGAACTGTCAGTACGCCTTTGAGCAAACATATTCGAAACCGTATAATATCGCGGCAGGCGCAGGTTGCGCGTTACTGATCCTAAATCCATTATTATATTGCACTCTAATAGTCGTGTGCTTGGCATGCTTAGCTGAACAACAGGCTTCCCGCTTAGAGTGTTTGGCAATAAGCTGTAATACGCAAAGAGCTATAAAAAACTAAGAAGGTATATATATACTTACTCCCGATAAACTTTTTCTTGTATTTTAGGATACTTTGCTAGCAACGTTAATGTGTTACAGATAGCAATAGACGATGTATCCGTCCCTGCCAATAGAAAGGTTATAACTTCCTCTCTCAGCTCTACATCAGTAAATCCACCGGCATTTTTTGATAACAGTATGAGATGTTCCAGGAAGCACCTCACTTTTTTAGTATTTTGACCTAAAATTTTGGATTCAGTTTTGAATATAATTGTGATGATGCTATACTTGAATATATGCATATAATATTATGTAATATTTAATGCTGTTATGCAACGTTTGTATTGTTTACGAAAGAATGTTAATATAATTTATATATGTGTTACAGTGTCGATGTCGAGTCTCCGACGCTCCTAGGTTTGCCTAGTCAATCCCCAGACCTCACTCAAGGAGAGTAGGTTAAAGTCCAAATCATCAGTCTTTAACTTTTTCAAATTTCCTAACCTAAGCTAACCTAACCTAATCTACAGTTATTTACAGCAAACTTGGAAACGACGTGTCATGAAATCGGAGATTGAACAGTTAAACTCGAATTAGTTACCTACACAAATGTCATAATAAACGTATTTTATTTTTAGATTTATGCTTAGGTATCACTGTTATAGTTTTTTATGCGTCATATTAAATAGTACTGCGAAACAATGAAATGAGTGACGATGAGAGCAATAAGCTTGCTGTAATGACCAATATAAATGCTCAGTTCGTCATAACTACGTGGATGAAGTCGCCGACTACGACTAGCCCTATATATGCGTACCAAAAATAACGTTCTCGCTGTCCAATTGTACGTCTACATCCTTAAGTTCTTCTTTTTTCTGCTGTATAATCTGAAATATATAAGTATTTTATTATTTATTGTTATACTGTATTGAAATGAATAATTATTATGATTGTGGGTTTATAATGAATTAAAGAACCTACCTTATCTGTTAAGTCATACACTATTTTCAGATTTTCATAGAATTCAGTTGAGCTAGGAATACAATTGTAAATCACGTCCGGCCAAAGCCATATTTGAACTACTCTATCAGCCACTAGTGAAAACAAATTCGAAGCGGCTTTTAGAAACATGTTATCGGGATTTCGAAGATAGTTAATCCGTATGCCCAGTGCTGTTTCTGTTTTAAAGTACAAAATGAAATTGATTTTATTAATTGAGATGTTTAGCGATCACTATGTAGGATTACTGTAAAGCATTTATATTTTACTACATGTGCCGCGCCGTTTCGACCGCGTCAAACAGACAAACAATCTCTTCAACTTTTTAATATTAATATAGATAATTATTCATTTCCATACGGTATAACATACCGCAAACAGAGTCCAGAGTGTAAGCGCTAATGAAGGGCCAAGCGGCAAACCGCCCGGTTCCCACCATTTTATGATGTGACAGCTGTATTGCCAATTCTTCACTTTGGTTAACAAGGATACCCATAAAGCTGTTAATAATTTTTGGACTGAATGCAGGTATTAATATTTTCCTGCGTCGGGTCCATATTGATACTGAAAATACGAAATTAATATCAAGAAATAAACACACATATACACTAAAGTGTACATATTACATACACTTTTTACAGCTATAATAATAGTTATTTCAATAATGAATCAGATTACAACATTGAAAATATTTTAACATGGATTAATTTTAATTACCTGGTGCAAATATCCCGGCGTTGCCGATAGCTTTTCTCAACAATGTCGCAACATCTGCCTTCTCTAAGCAATTTTTTAGAACAAAATCTACGTCTTCCGGGTTTGTGAGACCTATAAAATATATCGTGAATAATATGATGTAATAATCATTTTTGACCTCATTTAACTGTCGTTGATGGCCTTCGTCGTGGTCAAGGCCATAATGTTTAATCAAATATGGATATTTGAATTAGTATTTGTAATAAAAAATCAGTTAATAATGCGATGCGATATATGTTTTGTTCCAAATCACGGCTATGATAAAAATAAAATATTCTATTATATTAATATATTAAAGCGTTCGTTGATAATAAATAAACGTAAATTAGTAGTAAGTAGTCGAGGTGATGTGGTGCATTTTAGTATTATAGATATTTTATAGCAGTAATTATGTATAAGAAATTGTGATACAATAACTTACCTACATAAAGGAACGGACCGACCCAAAGTTTCACAAATCCTCCGTTGCTCTGTGCGCAGGCGGTGTATTTATGAATTAAGCTTATAACATCTAAAAATAAGTTGTCATTATTTTACATCTTAATAGTACATACTTAAAATATATTGAAAAATGGGCAAGTTTACTAACATATAAGCTGTTGCTCAAGCTTCGCTCGCGTGGTCATAATAAATTTTGTAGTACAAACTTTCATCTCCTTTTTTATTCCGTAGGGGGTAGAAATTATTAAAATCATTTCTTCACAGTCACACAGATTACAGTGATTATCTAATTGCCAAATTTCAGCCCAATCGGTCCAGTAGTTTGGGCTGTGCGTTGGTAGATTAGTCAGTTAGTGAAATTTCAGTTATATATCATATAAATATTCAGATTCTGATTTAATTACTTTTTATACGTAAGTACCTACCTAAAAGGTTAAAATCTGTCGTTATTCTGGAATCTCGTTATTTTTAAAGATTGTGTTGTCGTATTTTATTTTTAAATATTATAAACGCGAAGTAACACAACAAGCGATTGGGATAAAATTTGGTACAAAGATAGTTTAAGTCCCGAAAAGTGATATAAGGCTACGATAGTTTTCCCTCGCAAATTCCACGGGACGTGAACTATGCGGATAAAACCCCGAGACTGTTTACCTATTTATACTTTATCTTGTATGTGGTAGTCGAGCACGCTTCGGCACGAATTGGGCCAGCTCGCACCGGGGAAGTACCACACCCCCACAGAAGACCGGCGTGAAATAGCATTCTGCTGTGTTTCGTTCGGTGAGTGGGGGAGCCGGAGGCCCATATCCCTTTCCTTACCCTTCCCAGTCCTTTCCTTTATTCCACTCACTAATCCTTTCTTAATCCCTTTCCAATTTAAAGTCGGCAATCCATTTGCAGAGGCGTAAGGTCTGCAATGGACCTTATGCCTCGGCAAATGTTCATGGGCGGTGGTAGCTCTTACCATCAGGCGTCCCACCAGCTCCATTGCCGACTGTAACATAAAAAAAAAAAAAAAATATTCGAATAAAATTAAAAATAACACAGGTATGATATTCTGAAGGATTGTTATTATTCCGATATAAAAGCGATACTATATATCCATTCAAAGTTCTATATAGTTCGAGTTTGTGTTTATGTAAATTATTTACAATGAATTGGGCAACAAATTTTAATTTGAATTTATTATAATATTTTTACGATTAACGTAATCATATTATTTGTAAAATTCTTATGACACAAACATTTACATATATAATTTTTTTTTCAATCATTTTCTTTGAATACTATTTACGTACTTGCGTAAATTTTTTGTAACTTGTGTTTCTTTCAATCTAGTAAAACGTGTTTTGGTAGGAAATTACGTCCTTAAATTTTTTATTCCTAAACATGGTTGAGGATACGGTACATGATCGTATCTGTTTATTTGATAAAAAATTATTTTAAACTTATATTGAGGGAGCATGTACTCAAAATTAATTTCAGATATACAGAATTGAGCAGTAGGATCTTTGCCTAAAATGTTATTATTTTGTTTGACATCAAAAGTGCACAAAACATACGAATATACGTACTTATTAATTTATTATCGACTATACAACTCATATAGACAGAATAGACACTGAGAATTTAATTTTTAAGGTGATCGATTTCACGTCCTTGCCCTTATTTCATGTCTGTTTTAACCCTAAGTTATGGCGACGCGAGCCTTTTGAGTGATGGGGAGGGGCGGACATGGGGAGCGTCGTAATATCAAAGATTCTCTCCGAAGTTAAAAATATCTAAAACCTTTTATACGCTTCGCATGCATCTTAAACTAAGTCCACTAAGACCCTTGACAACCTTGACATGACACTTGTGTTGGCCCTTGGCCCGAGCAACCTAGGTTCAGAAGCCTCAGGAGAGGAATAACGACAGAGATCCATAAAGCAGGTGCTCTAATCCTAAAAGAACTGATGGATCTTCTTAATTCCGTTCTCTTCTGGGAGAACTCCGCAGGCGTGGAGAAAAAGCATATTCATATTGTTCTTCATGAAGGGTAACAAAACCCTCTAAAAACAACAGATCCATATCGCTTTTGAGCCCGTGGCTTGAAAGACACGTCTTTCAAGCTGCTTTCGAGGCTAATCAAAAATCACCTCGCGCATCGCACGCTCGCGCATGACACGTTGAGTATAATTAATTTTTTACATAGGTAATAGATTTGGAATATACTATGATATGATATGATATTGGATAATGGAATTATACTTACTATCCACAATATTATAGGAATGTTGGAGTACACCCAGAGAGGGAAATAATCCGGGGCCTGCTGGAATCAGCGCCGCTAGCTCGTACAGGCGTCGTCTCCTGTATCTATACAACATGTACCACAGAACCACAACCGCGCCAATTAGATACACGTTCATTTTAACCACACCACACTACTGCTGCCTCACAAATGACCAAGGAAGGAGGTTTCCTCCAATTATATCATTGTCACAAAATTTTCCAATTAAATCTTCAAGGAGAAACTAAGGTACAATAAATTCAACAGTAAATTATGTCGTATTATTGAGCTCATTTATGTAGTAACTTATGGTAATTTATTCAAAATTAAAGAATAAAAATCTGTACCATTGAATATTTTTAGAAGTTTATAAACGATTTCAATCTACGGAACCTTCTACAATAAAATTCCATACAGAAATGCAACATGATTATAAATTAGCATTTATTTTTGGAACATATTCGTTTTTGATAGATGTAGTGTTTCATTGGCATCAATCACAAGTCAAATATTTATGGGTTTATCAAAAAGGACGTGTAATCTCCGTAGTACAATACAACTCGGCGTCATAGCGTCATAGCGACACAGGTCGGCGTCATAGCGAGTCGTCAAGTTAGCGTTCTGAGGCGTGCTTAGTATGCTTTCTATCCAACAAAGCCTTTAGCGCGTAGTACGACACAATTCGGCGTCATAGCGAGTCGTCAGGTAAGCTCTCTGATGCGCGCTAAGAACGCGTACTATTTGATAACGCTATTAATATTATAACCAACCAATAACTCATGAAAAAACATAAGGTAAGGTTACGTGTAGGGCCTCCGTCTTCTGGGCAAGGACTTTAACACTAGGCAGTGGAGGTCATATTCAGTACTTATGGTTAGTGGGTACAGATACATGTGTGCTGAATAGTTTCAAATTTAAAGGATGTAAACATCAATTCCATGTAATGCAATTCAATCCAAAAATTTAAGAGAGCTTGCGTCGGCATCGCTTAGATTGGCCCGAGATAAAAAAAAATAGTCAATTCACCTGGCCTCATCAAAATGTAGCTGAAAGAATCAATCTTTCAAATCACCCTTCTATATAATGTTGAATTGTTGATATTTTTTGCATTTTAATTTTTTAGTCGAGATTATGATTTACTTTATTACGCAACAGGCATTAATAGAAACATGCGATAAAATGTTAAGTGGAACATACATTTTCCTTTTTATAAACAAATAAACAACAACATAAAATCTCTATTGCATCAAAGTAAAAGTAACGCGGCCTCGACCCTGCTCGATTTACCTGTTCAGTATAATAACTGTCCTCTAAAAACCAGTTATATAATCTCAGATATGTTTATCAAATATATTTCAAGGGCCCAGGGCCGGCTCTATCGGCTGGGTATGACTTACTTAGCTGCTCGGATTTGTATCAAATTAAATTGACAGACAAACGAAACCTCGGGTTAGAGAGGTATTAACTCAATTGAGCAAATAAAAAATAAATAATTGGGGTGGGAAAATACGATACAGCATACTAAAAAGAAGGAATATAAAGTCTGTAATTGGTACCTTCCTCGTACACAATATTTTCTAAATGTTCAGCGCCCGTTCGCGCCCCGGTTTGGAGCCGATCCTGTGCACTATAAATTTAATTTTCAGAAATTTTTTAATTACTATATTATATCGTACTAATTGGTTTTGATATAATTAACATTGAACGTACAAATCCAATTCAGTCGACCTTTGATTGTAGGCAATATGTATGTTTTTAATGCATTTTAACGCTTATTATTTCTGCTTCATTGTTTTATTACTTGATTGATTTTTTTTTCATAAAAAAATATATGCGTTATAATAATTATGAAATCCATTCTATTTCACAATTTAAAGGAGTGCTTTAATGTCTGTAATGCGTTATTGTATATTTATATTCTATACTAATAATAAAGCTCCCCACAGAAGTCCTTCGTGAAATAGCATTCTGCTGTGTTTCGTTCGGTGAGTGGGGGAGCCGGAGGCCCATATCCTTTTCCTTCCCTTCCCAGTCCTTTCCTTTATTCCTCTCACCAATCCTTTCTTAATCCCTTCCCAAAAAGTCGGCAATCCTTTTGTAGAGGCGTAAGGTCTGTAATGGACCTTATGCCTCTACAAATGTTCATGGGCGGTGGTAGCGCTTATCATCAGGCGACCCACCAGCTCCATTGCCAACTGTGCCATAAAAAAAAAATTAAAAAAGCTCAAGTGTTAGCTTGTTTGTTTAAACGCGCTTGTCTCAGGAACTATTGGATATATAAACGCAAACGTAACTATTGTATATAGTTAGACAGTTGAATATTTCGAGGTGATGTGTTGCTTAAACGGTGAAGGAAAACATCGTGAGGAAACCGGCATGTCCAAGAATTAAAAGTTCGACGGCATGTGACATCTGCCAACCCGCACTTGGCCAGCGTGGTGGATTATGGCCTGAACCCTCATAGGAGGCCTGTGTCCCAGCAGTGGGAACATATATGGGCTGATGATGATGATGATGATGATGTGTTGCTGTTGACGCTATAATAACACATAATAAAAAATCGAGGCTAAGCAATTGTTGCTCGGTCATGGATTGGATGGGTGACCAAATTTTTTACAGTTAGCTCATCTTATTTGTACGAAACCCTTATCATAGAACTGATGCTGGAGACCTTAACCTCTGAGCTATCACAGCCATATCCAACTTGAGATTACTATGACTCGTTGAAATATAATTACTTGTTATACAAACAATTGTTTATACAGTGAAAAATAACAGATTTGTAATAACTTACGATTATTTTTGCCATTTAGGCACCAAATGCAAATTATTGTCATTAGTTTTCTTTCGCTCACGTTTAGTTTTGAATAACCGGTTATGATTAATAAGTCCGCTTATGTAATATTTACAGCTTACTATAATATAAATTATAACATAAGTGCCTATATTCTATTCATTCAATCATTAATATTATTAGAGATGGATTATGTATACTAAGATTTTTTTAGCAGTTTTTTACAAAAAGCAAAGTCAGTTTCAAGTTAAGTATAACGTGTAAAATTTCGAAGGCCTAAGACCTTTTCCTCACCTTTCCCAGTCCATTCCGTATTTCTTCAATCCTTTCATCGACCCTTCTTCCTTTAAAGCGGGTAACGCATTTGCAGAGGTAGAGCTGCTGCGTGAAATTGTATGATTAACCTTCGATTTTAAAGATAAATCGACTTTAGTATTTATTAATTAAAATTTGGACTTTTTACTGTTTTATTACAAAACTAGACGCACGTCCCGACTAAGCCCGGATACCAAGAGTCCTGTTTTATCCCAAGGGAGCATTTAATCGGCATAAAAAGTATCCGATCACCCAAGTCAGTTCATACTCTGTCGGTATACCAAATTTCAAAATCCATTCAGCAGTTTCATCGTGATCGGCGGACAAACATCCAACCATCAAACTGTCACATTTATATTATTTGTGTGTATTAATTTGAGGTGTATTTGACAATGTAAACTGCCGAAATAAAGAACATTCGTAATCCACTATTGCTAAATCTTTTTCCGCTTCAAAAAAAGTATGTTCGAACGTCAAATTACCTCTAACTGGATAATAGCTTTTCACCGGTTATACATCAACTATAACATTTAAAAGGAAACCCTTAGTTTTAACAGATTTTTCAGTTGAAGCCAAAAAAGGTATGCAATTTCAAAATAATATTTAAAAGTTTTTCTACCGTCAAAAAGAAGAAATATACCAGATAGTCATCTCATCACTCTCACCTCATCACAAATTACGTACATCATGAATTTGATCTTTAAAATTTACACCATACTTTTTTATATTTATAATTTTTACCGCTACATTGTATTGTTGTGTTTATAAATTTGCTTAAATAGAATAAAGTTCAAACAAAGACTGTTAATTATCTTCTATTCAATTATTCTCCGTAGGATAGCGATCAATGCACAATAGAAATTCTATAGATTGACGGTAGCGTTTGGGGCAAAGGGCAAAGTTTTATGTTGAATTAGTAATCATTGTTCCTCTTATAATAGAATAAATATAATTACAAGTATTTTATAGAAAATTTACTAAGTTTAGTGTCGCCTCCAGTTAAAATTATTTATGACAAAAATCACTTCGGTCTTTGCATCTTATTTCCTACAAGGACTGCATGGTAGCCCGCATGGAAATTGAAAAATAAAGCTAGGTGGCTTGCCATCAAAAACAGTTTAGGATAAATAATTAAAATATCAATACCTTCATAACAAATCATATAAATCCTAAATTATGTTTATTAAGTTGAAATGAGCAGTTTCAATTCCATGAATTATCCTTACGTAAATCAAAATATTTATTTAATTATAATTAGCTTTTTTAAAAATGCTAAAAACATTGTTTTTACTCGTACTTACGTACGTAACTAAAGGTATTAATGTAATTATGTAGGAATTACACTTCCATTGTTAAAACGGAAATTTTCTTCCAAAATTTACACGCAATAAGAAAAATAATAGATAAAAATATGCAAATTATAGATATAAATAAAAAACTGCGGAATTATATAATTAGTATAATAAACAACCAGGTATTGGGTAAAGAATCCCACTGTAACTTACATTTGCTCCTTCGTATAAAACATGGAAACATGTAGATTTGGAAAGGGAATATGAGAACTGAAAATCGATTATCTTCGAGTACCTCAGACTTGGAATTACTGAGTACGGTGAAGTGCAGGCAGTTGGCACTCGATCAAGCTCCGGGTGTCATGCAATTTACGGAATACACAATAGACTATATGGCTGTATATACGTAGCACAGTATCTTTTATGAATAAACAGTAACGTCCATATGTGTTATGTACTTGTGTATTTAATATTTCGTTCTTACTACTGCAATGTTTTTATTATATATATATATATATATATATATATATATATATATATATCACTCCTAGGGACGAAACAGTCCTCTTAACACAAGTCAACAATAATAATCAAGCTGATTGTTGGAAACTCACGGCTTCATCTTATAACAAAACCAAAAAAAAAAACAATGCAGTCGAATTTGGAACCCACTTCGTTTTTAGTTGAAATTTAATCTGATTTAAATTAGATTTTATCTGTGTTTTAGATTTATTAACAAAATCATTGTAGTGGGAGTGATAAAGCGTATTATGTTATTTTTTTTATTAAATCAAAAATTATTTAAGTTGTGATGTTCCATCACTGGGTTGTTATTTTAATTGTATCGCCCGGAGTGCGTAATGATGTTCATTACTATTATTTTGGGATTTCTCATTTATTATATTATATTTAGATACAAACGCCGAAGATTATACGAACTAGCAAGTCGCATACCGGATCCACAGTATGGGTTTAAATTTTTGGGTCTACTACAGTTTAGCACGTACAACGCTGAAAAAGGTGAGTATCGATTTGTTTCTATGAAATTAATGTATTAATGAAATTGACATGAATATTATACCAATATTCTTACATAAGGTACTTTAATGTACACAAAGGTAAAGGTACATAATGTCTTTAATAATCTATATAATTAATCAGTATCAGATCAGAAGGATCCGAATCCTTTTGGGGTTATGGGTGGTTTTTTAAAGTTCAAGTATGATTTGATTACGCGATCTGTATGAGTTTCTTGAAAAGTGGTTCGTAGTGAAGTGTGAGTGAATAAAAATGCCGAAGAGGATTAACTATTGTTTCTTTGACCTGTAATAAAACAACAAAGAAACTCGTGTAACGAGAAGTTTAAATGTAAAAAGTCGCGGGGTTAAGGTTATGTTATTATTGCAATTTTTACGTATAAAACAATTTATCTAGCTTCGACTAGCATCTCGACCCAGCTTCGCTCATAACATTCCCACGTCTCCCGTTGCTGTTTTAAAAATTCGAAATGAAATTGAAGGATCTTTAATAAGTAGTTAGATATTTATACTATTGCGAGCAACAGAGCTGGCTTACTTGTTGGTAAGCACCCCCTACATGGTTCACATGTAGATCTATGGGCTTAACAAATGCGTTCTCCGCTTTAAAGGGCTAAAGTAAAGGATTTACGACGGTTATAAAGGAACGGGTGGAAAGGTGAGGAAAAGGAAACGAACCTCCAGCCATTCGACTAAAATATTATTAACAAGTTTTTAATAAGTTCGCGTCGTCTCGCGTCGTTCGCGTTTAATAAGTTCATTTAAATTAAACAAAACTAATAATATATAATAATTGTTAATGTAAATTTATAGACATAGATACATATGTACTATATAGAACTATAATATTAAAGAATATAGTAATGTAAACAACAATGAAAATTCACTAGATTGTTGTAAAAATGACTATGTTTCATAATATTACAGTTCATAGTGTATCTATTAATTACAGTTTTCCCAAGCGCATGCATTGTACAGCGTTTTATGAAATTATGCAGTATTTAATTATGGTCACATTAATTATTCGTCTATGCGTCATCACAATTATTTTACTTAACATAATAATTAATGACTTTTAGAATGTAGCAAATACGGAAAATGGCTTTTGACTTTTCTCTAAATAACTCGGTCTTTGTCGCCAACGCCGTGTGAGAATTAAACACGACTCATCACAAGTTTATATTGTTTCAGAAGGGATTTAAGGTATTCCCTGATATAAACGCTATCAACTTCCTAAATAAATGAAAATTATACTTCAGAAGCAGCTTCAACACAACGAAACTAGTCTTTTAATCATGAAAATTACTATTTTGAATTGCAGAAGCGTACAATGTGGAGATAAAAAATATATAAAGGAAATATAAACATCAGTTAGATATGAAAAATTTAACTTTGCCGCAACAAAACAAACAAATCTCTCTATCAGATATAATCGAAATTTATTGAATAATATTGAAGTAGATTATATTATTATTTTTTATTTGTTTAAAAATTATATCTCTCTGTGATCACACATTCAATCAAGCTTTATTTAAATAGCTATTTGTATCGATAACTCAGACAGACGAGATACGTGTTGACGTGCTCGGTTTTTATTACCAGGAGTAAAAAATTATAAAATGTTGAAGTCATGTTTGTAATGCCTAAGCTACAATATGATTGTTGAATGAAAAAGAAAGTAAAAACAAGAAAAAAACGGATTCAATTGTTATAGCTCTTAACCTCAGGCCGTAAAACTCTACTATACGTTCACTAATTGCGATTTTTTTGTTACGTTTTTGGCATGACAAAGTAATTTAATGTAAATTATACGGACAAAAAAATATTAACATATTATGAATACTTCTACATGAGGCAAATAAATGTGAGATTATATTAAAAGAATGCGTTTTGTACATTAATGCATAAAACATAATAGAATTTATTGCCTAATATCGCCTAATTAGTACCCATAAAAAATTAATTTATTCTTTTTTGATTTCTTAATTTGGTGAAGTCTAAACCAGCGAATACAAATATAAATTAAAATAAATATTTCTTCAAAAATATACCTTGTACCTTGTTGTACCCTTTATGTATTTTTGAAGAGTTGTCAATTTTAACCGGGGCGAATTTACCATGAAATAATTATAATAAATTTTTACTTTTATAGCATTGAAATGCTTTATAAATGATATTTTTTTTTATCCTTTCAAAGTTTCTCAGTACCTATTGCTTTCATTATTTTCAGTAATAATACCCCTAATTAAGAAGTATACTAAGTTTTGCTACAACAATGGTGGTTACTCCAGGTTATGGCTGGGGCCAAAACTTTATGTTGGTGAGTTATAGTGCTGTAATATAACTATGAGCCCTTTAATTTAGATTTTTACTGATTCAGAAAATGGTATGGCATAATGTTCTGTACACATAGTAATTTGCTTTCAAAAAAGCAGACAGTATCTGGGTTATCTTACCATACTCGCCGTGCCCTTAAGACTTAGGATGGGATAGAAACGATAGATCTTTCTCGGGTCATCAAAACAATGTTTCGTATGTCCGAGTGTCGATCTTTGTACAAAATTCCATCCAAACGCTTCAATGGGTGGGCGTCAAGAGGAGACAGACAAACGAAGTTACTTTTGCATTTATAATATTAGGTGGGCTATCCCAACTAATATTAAAAATAATGAAACGCCTGCTGGATTGTATAAAATTTTATGTTCTCGTTTTGGCATCCACTTGATAATAGACCTTATGTACCATTTCAGGTATTACTCATCCTGAGGATACAGAATATCTATTGAAAAATTGTTTGCACAAAGATGCCGTTATGCAATTGTTAAAACCTGTCCTTGGAGATGGCGCTTTTATCGCACCAGGTATAGTCGTAGTATGTAAAACTCCAATAGACATAAGACTAATGTATATTTATGTCCTCGTTTATGTAAACCATATCTTAAAACTCGCAGTTTTTTGTTCATGTAGGGCCAAGATCGAATATAAAGAATAAAAAAACAAATTGATACGATATTCATAAAGCACAATGGGTGGCCTTATTATGTTGTAGTGTCATCTCTCCAGGCAACCAGATGGAGTAAAGTAGACAGTAAAGTAGTATGGGAAATATTTGGTTAGGTGTTTAAGGACCCAAAATAATAAATTCTAAATAATAGTGCATAAACTTCTATAATATTTTGGAGTAATACTAAAATTTGATATAAACTACAGTTTTATCAAGACAGTGAGATGAGAGGGGATATTTAAGAAATAAAGCTTTTTTGTGACAAGTAAATATCATAATCAAACCTTACTTTATCAATCACAGTACCAGAATGGTCTCGACGTCGAAAAGTTTTAATACCTGCATTCAGCCCAAAAGTATTAAATGGTTTTGTGGATATCATTTCAAAGAGAAGCCAAGAAATCGTCAACCAGTTGTCTTCGGAGAATCTTGTTGGGTGTGGACAATTCAGTATTTGGCCATATATAAGCCAACATACATTGAGAACGGTCACTGGTAAGTGATTATTAAAGATAGCTCATGTAATATCTGCGGATTGATTTCACTCTAGAGAAACTATATAATTATATGAGTATAATATATAAATAGAAAATGCTTACAGAGACAACGTTAGGCATAGATTTAGACACGACAGGTGATCATATATCGGAATATCTAGATGCCATGAGTAAAATATTTCGTTTGGCCACCGAGAGACTATTGCACGTGAGGCTATGGCCGGATTGGCTTCATAGTATGACTTCAAACTCAAGAGAACTCTTAAAGTATACCGGTATCATAAACAGTTTAACCGACAAGGTAAGGGTGTTTTGATTTCTTTGTCATGCATTTTCAATTTAAAAAAGAAGTTCGTTGTTGTCACAGAAATAAAATCTCTTCACTGGTAGCTGCTAAAATTGAATACCGTATTTATGTGACGTAAAATGCTTCTGGTGATTTGCTATTTCACTACGAGTTTCTTATTTCAGTCTATGTAACATTTTAGTATATGGTATATAAACTATTTATTTATTTTTATTTTTATTTATTTATAATGCTTTATTGCACAAACTTATACAAAAACATTATTAACTATTAATATATATTGAGTATATCTAAAAATCATAATCACAATATTATTATATATATTAATAAAATCACAATATTATTATTTTCCAGATAATTGAAAGCAAATTTAAATACTTAGAGAACTACGATAGAAATGCCTATAATGAACAAACTGTTTTTGGTATGTACTGCGAACTATGTTTATATGGATTGTTTTGCGTGGTTATACTAAATGTAACATATATTTATATTTATGTTGAATATAAAAGGGCTTGGTTTTCATTAAAAATGGATTT
This sequence comes from Zerene cesonia, assembly GCF_012273895.1. NCBI lineage: Eukaryota > Metazoa > Arthropoda > Insecta > Lepidoptera > Pieridae > Zerene > Zerene cesonia. The sequence goes on from NC_052114.1 coordinate 7,761,961, forward strand.
TTGGATTCAATAACATATATAATATTTAATACTTATTGTGAATGGTCATTTATTAACATTTAACGAAATCAATTGGCAGTTAGTTAATATTTTTATTTGTAGTTGCCGTTTTATTTTCAGGGTTGGACCCTCAATGTCAATTGAGAAGTTTCCTAGATCATCTCATCATAATATCTGGCAATGAAGGCGGATTTTCTATGAAGGATATACGTGAAGATCTTCTATTACTTTTGTTCGCAGGAACAGACACTTCCGCAGTCGCTATTTGTAATACATTAAAACTGTTAGCAAAATACCCGAAAATCCAAGAAAAAGTATATGCAGAGTAAGTATGGGTGTCTCGTTTCAACTTCAATTCAGTATATTGCGTCTAATTTTATATATTTAAATGAATTTTTAGCACAATTGGATTATTTCTAGGCTGGAAGAAGTTTTCGGTGACTCTGATCGTCTTCTAGTAAAAGATGACCTAAAGAATGTCAAATATTTAGACAGGGTCCTGAAAGAGTCACTGCGTCTGTTTCCACCGGCGCCTGTGATTATCCGCAACGTGACCCGGGAGACGAAATTACGTAAGGATATCTTTAGTGGCCACAGAAATAGAGAAATATTTTAGATGCCGATCACGAGGCGGGATTCGAACCTTCGTCATTTCACCGAACCGTGGCAACGTCCAGCCCTCAGAAATAATCATTTATAAGGCATTTTATTGTGTTTGAATGGTATAAAACTAAAAATTAAATGTCTGAGATCGCAAGTAATATCGCCTTTCAAATTTCTTATACTCTTTCGGTTATGTGTGTCTAAGGGGCACCCCACGAGATTATGTAATCACAACCAATATATAATATCAATACATAATTTCAATGCTTTTTGAATCTACGGCCCTCGGCCACTCATTGAAAATCATGCGGGTTCGAAGTCGCCCTCGTGATATTCTTCAGAATTTTTAAATTTATAAAACACTAGCTGCACCCGGCAAACGCTGTTCTGCCTTACTCTGATCATTTAGAGGTATGAAAAATAGATGTTAGCCGATT
>NC_052114.1:7764000-7766485 GCF_012273895.1 Zerene cesonia
TTCTGTGGGGGTGTGGTACTTCCCCGGTGCGAGCTAGCCCAATTCGTGCCGAAGCGTGCTCGACTACCACATACAAAAATTATATTAGAAGACAGTTGTATAGAATATTATAAATCAATCATAATCAGCCCATACATGTTCCCACTGCTGGGAGAGTTTAAGCCATAATCCACTACGCTGGCCAAGTGCGGGTTGGTAGATGTCAGATGTCGTCGACCTTTTTGATTCTTGGACATATCGGTTTCCATACGATGGTTTCCTGCACCGTTTTAAGCAGTGGTGATGTTATCCACATGCGCAGATAAATTGAAAAATCAATTTATTTCCTGCTCGCTCGCCTGTTCTCGAACTCCGGACTTATCAATTTTAAGTCCAAGGTATTCTTTTATATAACAAATTGCGTAACATCAAGTCAAAAGTCTGACTTATTATATAGCTTACTTTTTATTTTTCATTAGATACGATGTCACTTAACTTTTTTTCAATTTAATTAACCATGGTTCTTTAATCATAAACGAAACTCCTTATAAATTTTATTAATAGTCGTAGCCGTGGACATAGAATTTAGAAGAAGTTATGTATTTAACAAAACCAATTTATTTGAAATAACAATTTTAGTGCCTATTTGGGAGAAGACTAGGAAAATTACGGTTTCTGCGTTCAGTACAAAGAAAATAAACTATTTCATAAACACGGTTTCAAAGCAAAGCTTAAAGATTGTCGATCAACTGTCTTCTGAAAACCTTGTTGGAACAGGAATATTCAGTATTTGGCCTTATATCAACCAATACACCTTAAAGTCGAGCGCTGGTAAGTTAAACGTAGCTTTTTATATTTTTTTACTATATTATGTATTGTGTGATAATTTTAAATCGTGTCATATTTTTTATTTATTATGCAATACTACAAATTCTATTAATTTATAAAATTAATCATAGACATTTTTGGGGCCATTTTATTTCTGTTTATTAATTATAATTAAAGAAGCTATTGATGATCGGGAAAGCGTATTTATATTATTGTACTATTGTACTATTATGAAATAATGGCGATTTAATACACATATTTCACTTCACTTTATATTATTATTACAGAAGCTGTATTAGGAATAGAACCAGAAAAGACAAAACGACCAATAACCGTTTATCTAGAGGCATTAAATGAGGGATTTCGATTATGTACATACAGAATGATGCACGTTTGGTTATGGCCTGACTTTATTTATAACTTGACGTCCCAATCGAAGAAATTATACAACTATATTAGCATGGGACATGAGTTAACTGATGAGGTAATTTTATTTAGCTCAGTCGTCTTGTAAACGTGCCATTTATGTTATGTTTTTTTTTCCGTGAAATAAATGTCCCAATGAAGGACAATTGCAAACATATTTCAGAAAGAATATATTATGTTGATGCCTCACGGGTAACAAAATACGTTTTAATTATGCAGATAATTGCCGAGAAACAGGAAGATTTAGAGAAACAAGACAGTAATAATAAGAACCTAAACTGCATCGGTATGTACTCAAAATTATATCTCCAAAATAAAGAGAAATGTGCGCGAATGAATCTATAACAATATTAATTTTATTATATGCATACAAACATATAAATTGATTGACTATTATTTTCAGTTTGACGAACATATAGTCGGAAAATTATACTTCGTATATTGCAATCTTAAGCTTTCTATAACAGTTGTAATGCGTTCATTTTTATAACTGGAACAGAATTCATCTTGACGGGGATAACAATAGATCACGTACACATACGTACATAGCTATCTATTATCGCAATGAAATAAGAATATGCAATTAACAAAAATTTAATAATTACAAAAAACATGTTGCTTTAATAATAATTTCACAAAAATCTAAACAATAGCCCGTATTATATTAGCGTGATTTTTAATTGGTTAAAGAGATGTTTATTTTGCTATGGCATTAGATAGGTATGCAGCAATAAATTTTCAATACACTATCAAATTGAAGTAAATATTTATTTTGTTGACATCTACTTTAAGGTTTTAATAATCAATTTTAGCTCATGTAGATATTTATTCCACTTAACGTATCGATTTTAAGAATTTTTTTATCATTACAGGTCAAGATACAAAAAAACAACCAACTTGTTTTCTGGAATATCTTCTTTTATTAGCACGGGATAACAAAATTCTTGATAACAAGGTTATAAGAGAAGAAGTTTTGATGCTATTAATTGCAGCGACTGACTCATCAGCTGTAGCTATATGCAACACATTGCAGCTATTGGCAAAGTATCCTAAAGTACAGGAAAAGGTTTACGATGAGTGAGTTTTTCGTATTGTTATCCGACCTTAAAAGGAGGAAGCTTTGTGTTTGAATGTATTTTTCCACCACCTGTGGACTATATTCATTGCTTTTAAATTAAAAGCGTAAGAAGTTGTTCTCTGTATATTCCTTGTAAAGATACAAATCCATTTAGAAATTAAAAACTTAAAAACA
>NC_052114.1:7767485-7798598 GCF_012273895.1 Zerene cesonia
AAACGTCGGGTTAATAATATAATGAATAAATCGCGTTTAAAATCCGTTAAAAAGTTTTTAATTTCTAAAAGATAAAAATCCATACATTTTTTGATATAGTCAAAATAATATATTTTGTCATAGGATTAAAAAAGCAGTTGGCGATTCTGACCGAGTTTTGAATAAAGATGACCTGCAGAATATAACGTATTTAGGAGCTGTGTTAAAAGAGTCATTGCGTTTATTTCCACCTGTGCCTATAGTTGCACGTAAAACTCAAAACGAAGTAAAACTGCGTAAGCATACAACCTTTATTTTACTTATATTATCTATATGTTATCCATATGTTACTCATACCTTCTGGCCTTAAATTTTTCTAGAAGACTAGTTGTTAAACCGAATTTTTTTTTCAAACAGCATCAGGTGTAATCTTACCTTCTAATATCGGTGTATTAATATCCATTTGGGGAATAAATCGAGACCCGGAGACTTGGGGCCCTGACGCTGATTGCTTCGTACCTGAAAGACATCTTATTGAAACCGAAAATGCTCCAACAATGATACCCTTTAGTTCAGGACCCAGGAATTGCGTCGGTGGGTTTTTGTCTTTATTAATACCGATTCCTCGTTTCCGTCAATTTATTTAACCTGATTGTTATCTGATTGCTCTGTACTTGTTGTGTTCCTGTCTTCATTATGGGACAAAGCGGAGGACCTGATAATTTATTTTCTATATTATATATTTTGTAAGGAAAAAACATATATTTATCTGAGTCGACTGACAAAGCTCTGGGAGCAAATATATAGCTATACACGTTTTTTTATTTTTATCCTACAATTCATTTAAATTTAATTTCAGGTTATCACTACGCCTTGATGTCGGTCAAAATATCGCTTATTGCTATACTGCGAAGGTTTAGAATTGTCGGTGAAGAGGAAACCGGCCCTGCTCCAACCATGGAGTGTGACTTCACTCTCTTGATGAAAGCTAAGGATGGTTATAGTATCGCTTTAGAAAATCGTTAAAATTTGTAGTAATAATTTTGTTCCCAGCTAAATGTTACTACTGTTAGTTGAGATAATAGGTGTTAACTTATATCATTATCGTATTTTTCTATTATTTTAATTGTGAGCCTTTATCTGTTTGTATAAACAATTCAGCATTATTTTACATAATATGAAACTTCATCAAAGGATCGAGGACCATATTTTAATCTCAAGAACTGTGCAAATTTAACGCAAAACTTGGCGAAGTAAATTTGAAAATACTAATAGAGTTATGAAAAATATTTAAAACCAACCATCGCCCATTGTTCTTGTCTTGAGATAATTGCATGAAGCAATCACTTAAAACTTTTATTTCAAGCCCCAGGGTCCACCACGACGAACTAAGTTTTTCCATTTCCCGAGGCTAATAAAAGGTTAATTGGATGGATATTTTTATACGGTCTTATGCTTTTATTAGCTATTCTTAGTTCAACAGTTATGGTCTATAACGGGGAATTTTATTGGGACTAAAGCGATATATATATGACACCAGGATTTTACCGTTTTTGCTTATAGTGAAAGAATCGGGTCACGAACTTGGTGAATCTCGGAAGGCGATAAATATCTCGGTTAGTTACTAGTTTCCCAACTGTTCATTTCAACTGATTTACTACCAAAAGCGCTGATCTAGCTGTGGGCCTTCAAGCGTTTAAACTTCTGTAATGGATGTCCATTGTTTGTAGTAATTGTAGACACATTAAAGCGTTGATATGAATCAGGCTAAATCTATCAGGAAAGAATTTTAGTGTTATAATTTTAATAGTACGAGACCCTACATAATAAATTTAACATAAACCATTTAATTACTTTTAAACAGATAAAGTCACAAAAATAATAGTGCAGTGGTGGCTCAGTGGTGAGAACCTCGGACTTCAAAATCAATAAGCCGGGGTTTGAGACCGAGCGAATTTGCAGGAAATAAATTGATTTTCTGTTTATCTGCACATGTGGTTTCACGATCACTTAAAACGGTGAAGGAAAACATCGTGAGGAAACCGGCATGTCCAAGAATCAAAAATTCGACATGTGACATCCGCCAATCCGCACTTGGCCAGCGTAGCGGATTACGGTCTGAACCCTCATAGGAGACCTGTCCTGTGTCATGTCCCAGCAGTGTGAACATATATGGGCTGATGATGATGATGACGATGATGATGATGATGATGATGATGATTTAATTAGTACTTTATAATTAAAGTTATGTTTTAAATTGAATGAACATAATGTTAAATGAAACATGTTCGTTATTGACACTTACCAATTATACTTATCCATTTCTCATCAATTAATCACCGGTTCCAATTTATCCGGATAACGTAAAATGTATCAATATTAAAAAGGAACATTGCATTCATTCAAACAAAACATTTATATTTCAAAACGTAAATATTCAGACATGACAAATAGCCAGAACTTTTACACTCAAAGTAGAAATGAAATGGATGGTTATATTGTACAATTTATCATCTGCGTTCAGAGCTGCACTAAAAGTTTATGCAAACAAGTAATGGCCATTTGCATGTGTCTACCAATAGCTACAACAGCATAGCAGTAAATCAGTTGATATACATTTTTAGTTTTATCATTGTGTCCTTTCACACTTTTATGTGGTATTCACACTTTCATGTGTAATTTAAAACATCCAACATTAGCTATGTTAGATGTTTTAAATTTGTAGATTGTTAAATTTTATACTATGTGAAAAATTGTAAAGTATACGTTTTTTGCAAATAAACTATTATTATTTTTCTGTCGTATCGGGCAATCGACCTGGAGGTAAACTCTGCAATTTTAATAAAATGATGCACCATTACGATTCAATTATCATAGTAACAAAATTCGTATTCGACAAAAACTAAATCGCAGTCATAATAGTAACGTACTTCAACTGTAATGGTGTCTTGATGAGCCAATTCTTAGTGTTGCCAACGAAAATACACTACAATTACACATTGACATAAGCCAAACCAAGTGTTTCAATAGTATACTTTCTAATGCTGACACGAACCAATTGAGACGCAATTGCGAATTTTATTAAGTTTATCGACTCTTCGTTCTTCTGGTTTGCCTGATGGTAAGCGATCACCACCACCCATGGACGTGTAGACTTCTGCAAATGAGTTGCCCTCTTTTAAGGGATTTGGGATGAGGAAAGGGTTAGGTGTGGCAAAGGTTACTGGCCTCCGTTCCACCCCATATGTTTTCCACTGTTCTCCAATATAATATGTCCTAATAAAATAAATACAATGAAATCTTTTCCTACTTGCTTATCAAAATAAACCAATTAATTAATAAAATTATAAACAGTTACGAACAGTGGCAAGTCCTTATTAAAAAAAAAACTGGGTGAGCCATTAACAAGGAGAAGAAGTATTAAAGAAAACTAGTTTCAAAAATAAATCAACTGAATAAAAAAACTCATTCCTGCGTTCTAAAATCAACAATGTTGAAATAACAAAAAAAAAAAAACCGTCATTAACATGTACTCAGTTAAACCCTAGAGTGGGTTTCGAAACAACCGAATACTAATTGGAAAAATCTGGTTTGTTGACAAAAAACAAATGAACCATTCACTGCTGTACACTTTTACAACCGTTCGTTTTTTTATCGAGAAATACAATAAAGGAAAAATGCACGCTGTTTGCCATATGAGTATGTGTTTTTTTTTTCATGTTGTTAATTTTGTTTATAATGATTTATATTGTCGATGATATGTTTTATATCCCTGTTTTAGATACGCTAGCAAGTAGAAAAGTTTCGTAATAATATACGTCACACAGTATAAACATAATATAAGCCGAAAACGATTAAGAACACAAATAATACAAGAAGAAGTTTCGGATTTCGAATTTCGAGTAAAACGGATTTTCAAAATGTTCTGGAAACTACCAGCTTGTAAATGCTTTGAAAAATGGTACCGATGTAGCTCCTACTTTATTCGATATCGCCTCGTTTGTCTATGTCCAGAAACGGAGCGATATTCATGGTTTATTACCTAACAGCTTCAGTGCGCTCGCTTGCGTAAAGGGCTAGATACTAAGTTTATTTTAGATTAAATTATGAGAATGATAGGAACAACACACTTTTATTACAATAATATATACAGTATGGTATATACTTAATTAAATACCTTTTTTATATCATATAATATATATAAAATATACAGTCTTAATACGCTAGACCTACGGACAAGATAAATTCAGCTACTTTTTCTCTTGATTTATTTTTATTAATCAAGATCTAAATTGGAGCATAAATCAAAAAACAATTGGCTTCATTTTGTCAGTCGGGCTTGTTTTCCCTGAATTTATCCATTCGGCTTAATCCTTTGTCTCGACTCCAACACTTTTTACATTTTGCGCCACATTTTTTCCGTATTGTTTCATGTAAGCATATTAAAAATGGAAATTTATTATTTTATAATATTACTGAATAATTTCTTATAAGGACTTGTAAAACACACTTATAAGTGTGTTTTTCATAATTAGACGAAAGAGAAATAATTAGACTCAACAAACATACGAACCGAGACCTCTCCAATTAACGTATTCAAATAAATATATTTGGCAAGTTATTTCAGTTTCCATGTATTGTTTGATATTTTAGTATAGGGGTGTTAATTTTCAAGGAGTGAATGCTGTCAGATTCCGAACAGGCGTTGTGTGAGGTTGAACCAAACCGGAGTTAAACGCGTTAATCTCTCTGTGACCCAGCCGGCGTCATGACAGGGGATCGTGAGAATTCTATAATCTATACGATCTTGTTATTTCTGGAAACTTCCATTCGAGACCAGTTTTAAAATCAATATTAATAGGAATCTCAATTGAGTAACTTAATCTTTAAGACATTTAGATAAGGTTTAAAATAATATTGAGGCTCTGTATCTTATACGCTTAACTATATTCATGCTGTAAATAATAAAGCGATACTTTAGGTACATAACAGAAAGTGCTTCTGCGGATGCGTTGTCCGCTTTTAAAAGGCAAGATAAAGGGAAAGGATTGACGACCCCATCCTACCAGTCCATTCCTACTTTCCAGTCCTCAATCCTTTCCCCTTAAAAGAGGGCGGCTCTGCAAATGTTCATGGGCGGTGGTGATCGCTTATAATCAGCCCAACCAACACTCATTTGCCCGTTTTTGGCATAAAATATGTTACGTAATTGAAAATAATGTTAAGTACATTACAGTTAAAAAACAATTTTATATAGCCTGTCTGTACTCATCGTAATGAGATTCTCTGTAGATTTAATAAAATCATTATTCGGATTCCACATATTACAGTGTATTCGTATGCCGGGGCTGCCTTTGTTGAATTAACAAAAGGTAGAAAAGTACAAGAAAATAACGCACGCGATGAGGCAATCGAAGCGATATCGTGTGATCTTGGAATAAGATAGAAATTAAAAATTGAAGATAGGTATCTAGCTACTACAACATTTAGCACTTCCATCTACTCATTCAGCTGGCGCTTTTCATCAAAAACGCCATAAGGCAAAGTACTATACCCCATAAAATATAAAGTTGATACTTTCATTGCCAGTAATTATAGGTACGTACAATTCGGTTTTCCACGAGGAAATTATTATGCTTACTAAAATAAAAATATATACTACACGTTGTTGTTCTAATGAGCAATAGATAGATGAAACTTTATAAACTTTATAGGTATTTTCAGATAATCTCAAATCCACTGCCACATTATTGTAAACAGTAGGTATATTGCGGTAATTCTTCTTGATAACTAAGGTACATAAATATTATTTCTAAATAAAAATCATTCATCAACAAATATTAAATTAAAAAGCCGTTTAAGAGCAATAATGCTCGTAGATATTGTCGTTTCGCCATTCACAAACCTTGCATTGTACAATGAAATATATATTATTTAAAAGGAACAATACTTCAAAGCAGCGTTAATTATCCGTTATTCAAATCCTGTCTCCCCTATGTATCTATTTACTGAACAACCCTAGGGTCTAGTTAATCAAGTTGATCTAGCTAATGTCGTACCAATTGAATTATAGTGCAAGGTCGTAGGAACGTAATCACCTGTTAAACAGCCAGCCAACTGAAGGTCCGTTCCGTACTAATTTTACGCCCAATTTGTTTCACATTAGGGGATCGATATATTTACTTAAGGCATATTTCACGAAGGTATGCTTTAGTTTAATAATAACATGAATAGGGTATATAAATAATAAACACGGTAAAATACATAAGTATTTATACTTTATTTACTGTATTTTTAATAACATTATATAATTCAGCCTGGACACTTCATCGATTCTGTATACAAACAGGTACATAATAATATTATAAAAAATAAAATCGTATACAATATAGAAAGCTTAATGAAGGATTCAAAGTTTTAAAAGTAAGAAACCGCAGTGAAGAAATGATAATTTAACATCTGCTTGAAACTATGGCAGACGCTAAGGGCCTTCTAATTAAGTTTTTTTTAAACTTCCATAACTTAACCGTACTTTTATTTCCAAATAGCCAAAAAAATATTGAAAAGGCGCAATGGTATATTGTAATAACTGAAGCAACAAAATATAGTGTTGTGTACAAGTGATCTCCCTTTAAAATAAACATAATTTTATGAATATCTACAATCACTTGTTGAAAACAGAAACTGAATAAAAGAATCATCATGACTGTGACGATACGTATGTTTTTATCGGAATTCTTGACTTTTCTTCTTAAAATTGCCCTCAAAACCATCACGAGAAGTATAGCGTTACCTATTAGCAATGGCCATCTCATAATCACAAAGTAAATTATTAAGAACATCATTAACTTCTTAAAGTATAAAACGCATACGCAGTGGAGCAAAACGACGACAATCAAGGGAAGGTTCCAAACAATCAGAGCAACTTTCACTATGTTGGTACATCGTAAATTGAAGACCTTTACAAAACTGTCGTACATTTGTTTTGTGAATATAAACATCCAGATTGTCATTGTGGCTTCTATATAAATTGACAACATTAATTGACTATGTTCCGGAAAAAGATAACTAAACTGGCATATTCTTAGCACATCATAACAATACCTGACGAGCGTGTAAAGAAATCTCGATATCATCAACTGAATGAGCACTTGGTTCTTGTAGTTAGTTCTCCATTGTGTGAACAAGTACGACGTGACTAATAGCAGAGCCAGGGCGATTGTCGATAGACACATTCCCAGAGTTATAGTTACCACACGAAAAATTGATTCGGGAGTCCAGGTGTCTTCAGTGTGGATAATACTAGTTTCATAACATTCACAGCTGCACTGGTATATTGATATATTTAAGCGCATTTTAACAGATTTCTTTCATTACTGTTGACACGAGTCGTTTAAATGGAAAGAACCCTGCGAGGTTTACTGTTTTAATTAAACATTTCCTACTGACGCGCAATAAAATTTGCATTTTCACTTAAGGGTTAATGCCCAAACTTCGATGAGCTTCTCTAAGCACTTTCTGGGTAGCTATGAGTAATAATTTCGAAGTTAATTCAAGTGATAAATATGTTTATCTTTAAGAGATAAGATAGCTCTTCAAAAATTATTAACAACTTTCTGATAAGGATGCACATTATTATATCATTAACCTTGTTTATTATTCTGCACGATTAGCAGGTAAGTGCTTTTATATATAAACTTTATTGATATATGAATAATAAAACTCATAAAAATTCTCAACTTTTACCTGATTCATATACTCGTATCACGTAAATATTATGTTAAAAAGAATTAATGTTCACTCAATTATTATTATTTAGACATCTGCCAAAGCTATCACTATAGCCCAATTGATCTTACCTGTATAGTTGGTTTTTAAATTTTTATTTTATTTATGGATTATTATTGTACAGAGAAACTCTCAAGCTCCTAGACTATATAGTACGGTTTTAGGTGTTGTATTAATAAAAGTGGTCTGATCAGTTGATGAAATTGAGTTAAGGGGAAGTTTTCAAGATCATAATATTGAACAATTGTCCTAGTTAGTTGACTGTAAAGGATGCCTTTTGCCTTAACCTTTAAGTAGTTAAGTAGGCACCTACACATTTAGCTAATAAGGAAAAATGTATAAACTAAAGCCTTAGTCATTAATAATTGAGTATAGAAATCTGGACCACACTAAGTACCTCAGCCTACATGGGTGTATAAATAAAACAGCTCATAGGAAACAGAGAATTTATTTTCAGGTAATAACATCACGACAGGTCAAAAATAAAATTCGTTCGAATGATAGGAAAATTCAATTATTTATAAAATTTCATACAAATAGTCAACAAGGATACACAGTTTCCCTATAAAGAGCACACAAAGAGTAACAACAATATTTTCGATGGAATTATAACAGCGTTGTTTTAGAGAAAAATAAATAATGTCTCTTAATTGTATAAAATTATTAATTAAAATGACCTTTGGCTTACCAAAAATTTTAAACAGTGCGCATCAAATTAATAGTTGCTTTTATAAAATTTTATTTAAAAAAAATCAATCCGCCTTCAAACTGTCCGAACTAGACTGGTATTTAATGGGACCACATCAACTTTGAAATAAAACAAGAATCGTCATAATCGGATATTATCGGAAATGAGAATCTTAAATTACCAAACTCCACTTGGATTTAGGTAGATACTTTTCTAAAATATTTTGATGCAGTCGTGCTCTTGGTAACTTCGGTTGACTGTCAAGATGTCAAATTATTGTTTTTCTGTACGACACAGAGTTCATAAAATATTGTTCTTACAAATGAATTCTCTTTAAGGTGTCAGATTAGAATTAAAGACGAAGCAAATAATTATAGTTCTCCGTAGTCAAAGATAGTAAATTTTATAAATTTAATAAAATCATTATTTTCCAAGAGACAGACTCTAATGCTATATAAACTACAAGATGTGCAACTACTTATAAAATATTATTGCGTATTCTAACAATAGGTAACCACTAATATAAATTGAAACTACAAAATGAATTTTCGCATACCTTTTTTTGATATTGCTGTAACAACAGATATCAAAAAAATAAACAATATTTCACAACTTTGTTGAGATCCGTTCAAAGTATTATTGTAATAACAATGCTCCTAAAGCTGAAATAAATAAAATTATCAAATGTAAACGCTAAACTGTTTTAAAACCAACGAAATAAAATTTACAAAATGTCGATATTAATCGAAAATTAAACAAATGTCATTTGTACACAAATAGAAGACATTAAACTATTACATCGCAATATTACATTTAAGCAAAAACACAATCAGCAATGGATTTCCGAAAAAGATTAAATCTCTTTAAATAATAATTTAAAAAAAAAACTAACCCATTTCCAAATAGTCACAACTAAACCAAATTTAAATGGGACAACATGAAAGGCACCAGCTATCAAATAAAAGAAGAATCTTAAAAATCGGTTCACCCAGATAAACAAACAAAAAGATGTAACAAACACAATTACAATCGAATTCGTTAACCTTCTCCTGTTTTTGAAATCGGTTGACAAAATTTAAATCTATATTCGATTCATATGAAATCGTTATTTACACAATAATTATAAACTGATTCAAATAAACTGAAACAATTTAAATTCCTGATTCGAAATGCAAATTTTTCTCACTTTGGTTTATAATATTCACCAGACAATGCATTACTCGTATATAAAATGAAATAACTACATTTCAAGTGTAAGTATCCTAACGTTAATTACCTTGACTTTCAAAAAGAAAATTTACTGAATGATGTATTAAGAACATGTGTGTGGTTGTCCTATTAAATTGAATAAAACGTCAGAAATTTTGAATAAAACGTCAATATTTAAAAAGAACATTAGGGGGCAACCGAGAAGTTTCTAAAAACAGTATAATAATTCTAGTAGATGTTCAATAAAATTTTTTTAATGTGGTAGTCGAGCACGCTTCGGCACGAATTGGGCCAGCTCGCACCGGGGGAAGTAGCACACCCCCACAGAAAACCGGCGTGAAATAATGGCATGCCACTGTGTTTCGTACGGTGAGTGGGGGAGCCGGAGGCCCGTTTTCGTTTAGTTTTTATTGTAATGATTCGTCTTAAGCTTGTTCTATTCCCCCGATGAACAAATGTTGTTGATCTAGCACTTCCAACAACACATCTTCACCCACTTTTCATTTCTACTTTTAAATCATTGCAGCTTTTACCAACAAAAACCTAAATCTAGTCTTATGCGATCTAGGTTATGAAATAAGTCCACAGGCTTTTTAAACAGCCCTTGAAAGAGTAAACAAGGCATGAGAAAAAACAATTGCAGATCTAAGTAGTTTTATTTGGAATATGTTGTTTAATTTTGTGTTGCATTTATGTATTTCCGTTATTATGTTTTGTATATTCAAATTTATTGTTCTTGTGTAAAATCATCCAAATATGTTAACCCAAACTTTATTTTTCCAGTTTCATTAATGTTTTATGTGAGACGTTTAAATCCTACAACACGTGTAAAATGTAAGTACATAGAATAAGTACACTAGACCATCACTAGAGTATAAGTTATTTTACTTATTTTAGGGTTACTTGCTTTGATACTTACTTAGAAGTCTTAACAAGGGATCACAGTTTGGAAAACTAATTCGATATAAGAAGGATGTTAAATAATGTAGCGCTTATTATTAAATATTTAGAAAGTAAATGTGATAGCGAAATGCTCGAAATGCAATATCTACGGGACAGTCACACATACAGTAATTATCTACTTGAATATCCCTAACAGTATTGGTATATATCGGTGTTTTTAAATAACAAATTAAATATAAAAACAATAAATACACTTTGAATATAGCACATTACGATTATTCTAAATTTATAGTAGATAACATCAACATTCATACTCTAAATAGTATAAAACAAGTCTCTGTAACTTCATTTCTTATATCACTGTATTAAATAAAAATAGTTTTAATTAAATCATTATAACAGAATTTAGAAACGCGAAAAAATGAAGTTAAAGAAACTTATCCAATAGAAGCTACAACTATAAGATCACATTGCAGAGGCTTAGGAGGTTAAGAATTACTTAAGGTACCTACGCTAGGTTTATTCAACAAACTACGATTACATTTAGCCCGTAAGCTCTGAGATAAGTGCAATTAAAAACAATTGAAAACCACAGCTAGAATTGTACTATAAAAAGTAAATAACGGTTAAACTTATCATAAAATTAATCTTCAACAAAGTATATTTAATACGTTGAGACCAGCTCAAAAAAACAAGCTAACGAAGTTCCAAATAAATTGAGTTTGTTGTTGTTTTACTCCACCATATGTTCTGTAATAGAAGAGTTCAAATTAAAATTTGTACATAAAACACAAGCAATAGTTAGATGGATTCAGTCTGATATTAATTAAACCTTATAAAAAGAGACACTTGGAATTCCCTTTTACAGAAGCTTTATTCTTAAAGCTATAGTGGATGTGCGGTTGCGACGAAATATATTTCATGTAATATTTTATCTGTACACCAGGACAGTTGTTTATGTGGTGGTATATATCTATTGTTCTTTTTATTTATTACAGTAGGTACTCGGAGTAAGCAAGATTTTTTGTCAATCATTAGAATTCCTATTACAAATTAATAGGAAGTCTAATGATTACAAATTAAAAATATTTGAATATGAGTGTGTTATAAGAAAAACAAAAGTATCACAACATTTTTTTTAATGAATCCAAAAACTATTATAGTTTTAAGTACATTGAATGGAAATGCAGAATTTTCACACACACGTTTTATCGATCTCAGTAGAAAGTGGATAAAGCCCTCTACTCTCTAATTAGAATATACTTCTAGAGATCTATCTTTATGACGTTTATAAATGAAGCAGCACTTAAAAATACTGAAAGGCCTTTTAGAAATTAAAAAAATTTTAACGGATTTTATACGCGATTTATTCATTATATTATTAATCCGACGTTTCGAACACTTTACAGCGAGCGTAGTCACGGGGAGACTGTCTCCTCGTGGGTTAATATTAAAGTTTACGTGGGTATATATATATATATATATAAAGTTTACGCACAACACCACAACCATAAGACAAAAAAAAATTATTGATTGTTTCTTTATACTTATTAGCTAAATAAATTTTAATAACCGCACTAAGGATTAAGGATCTCTTATTGTGTGGGTGTGGCGTGAGACACACACCTACGTCTGATTTATTACACTGAACATTTTATTGACATCTTTTTGTGTCTCCACTATTAAATATAGTTACTTTATTAGTATCCTGGCAACGTAACTTTTAGTTAAAGTTTAGTGGTAAATGTTTGCCTTTAAAAAATTTTAAGTCACGATATTTTGTTTTTGCTCGCGTATAACCAAACGATTTCACGAGAGTAATATACATAAAGACTTATCCCATCTTAATCCCGACGTCTTTTACACTAATTATTATTAATTAGTGATCAAATCCGCTAAACAGTTTAATTACGCAAGTAACGTCAAATACGTTCACAAAAAGAACCTTCCTTGTTAAGAACCTCCATTGTCACACAACATATTGAACTCAAAGATAACTAAAGTATAACTATAACTATAGGCGATCCCTTACCTTGCTCCTCGACAGGAGTATGCTCTTCATCAGACGAGTCGAGCCGCTCGATTAACGAGCTCTGTTTGGATAGCGACTGTAATGGGAACAATATTATGTTCTACATTCTGACAACACTGAACTATATACCTATATATATGAATTAACTTATACACACAATTATATGAAAAATGATTCACTAGAAAATGAAATAAATATATTAAATAAACTACGAAACAATGAAATAAACTACGAAAACTTTTCTATTTCGACTATTAAACAAAAAGCTGCACACATTTGATCACCTTTAGGTTCAAATAGGTCCAAAAATATGTACAAAATTGGAGCAGTTGTTTCTTGGCAATTTAATTTAGGACAAGGGTTCATTAGTCTCAAATTAAAAGTGTTACTTTTATATGAAAAAAAAAACCTTAATGTGATAAATAATCTCATAAAAGTCAGAGTGGTGAGATAGAGAAACATCGCTATAGATTAAACGTCATCTCTCTTTGGTAATTAATTATACGTAATTTTAATGGCTCAATATTGAACGTCAATGTCTGTCAATCTTAAAATTAACCTGGACTTCGTTTCTAATAAAATAATTTCGTTAAAAGTTTAGAAGCTAGGTGTTATGTTAAAACGATTTATGGAAATTAAGGTGATAGATTCGCAAGTAGTTTCAGAATATTTAATTTTAAATAATTGGTACAGTTCATTTCTTTTTATTTATAACGTAAATCAATCATGATTACTTATTATAAATATACACAAGCTTAGTGCTATATTTCCTGCGCAGAAGTTTTTTCAAGAAACCGGTATCTTAAGTAGGTAACTACTTTTACTCTTACTACAATAATGCAAGCAAAAATAAATAAATAGTACAAAATAATAGTCCAGGATATACTACATAAAGATATATAGACAAATTAAATTTGCATAAATGTAGTATTTGGACGGAATTTTTCGGATATGGTTCTTTTTATTCTCTCATTAAAATAAAATAGAAATAATTTTTATACCGTTAAGTGCAATTTATGTATATTTGAATATGATAACGGATACAAACAATTTGACAAAAGGGACTCAAGAAACAAAAACTGATCGTACTGCGGGAAATTTTGAAATTGCGAATTAAATACAGTAAATAAAATATAAACAAAAGATAATAATACAATATTGTGACATACTTTGTTGGAACGTCGCCTGGGCGGCGAGATCTTGTTCCAGAGCGCTTCCAGCTGGTCGAAGTGCTGCGACTGCGCCAGCGCCGCCTGCTCCGGGCCCAAGCTCACCTGGGTCATATATTGGGACATTTTTTTTGTTTCTCTATGAAAGCATGCATTTGTACTAATTGCCGCTTGAACTAATGCTTTCCTTGCCCTTCCTGGTCCTCTCCTTTTCTCATGTCGTCAATCCTTTTCTCCCACTCCACTTAAAAGCGGGCAAGGCACAGAGGCACTTTACAAATGTTCACGAGCCATGATCATCATCGCTTATGTTTGGTTAAGTTCACATATTATATGCATTTTGTAAAACTGCAGCCATACTGTATAATATCTAAGTGAGATATGATTTATTTAGGAAATAAATGACTATTACCAAATTGAGAAGACTTTTGGTACACAACTTCTAACATTTCTTTTCCAGAATATCAAATTTAATATGGTAAATGTTAAAACTGTGTAAAATGACGATTCGAAAATGCTTCTATAAGAAGTCTAATTGAATAAATAAATGTTTGGGTTTCAGTGTGAGTTTGAGAACATAAAAAAATACATACCTGCGAACCAAGATCCTTGGCCTTCGCTTCTTGAATCTTAGATATTTCCTCCATGGACGCTGAGACGGAGAATCTACAAAACAAAATTCCAAAATTTCTTCTAGAATGTTCTATGATTATCTAAATAGCAACATCAAACTATTCCTGAAATAGCCTGCGTAATTGAACCGGCAGAAAGTTGTAGTGCCGATGACCGGCTCATTATGAAAGGTCAGTGGAAACAGTCTCACTTAGCTTATGCATTTCATATTAACTAACGTTTAATGAAGAATTGGAAAGTCAGTATTTATTTAAAATTTATTTAATAGAGATCTATCAACAATATTAAAAAATTTGCAACGTCTTTCGTTTATTTTGTCTACATTGCAAATGCATAGCTATTTGCTTTATCGATACTTTTATTCAAGAATGTATTATAAGGTCCGTTGAATGGTGTGTGAATAAAAATTTAATATTAAAAATTTCTGTGCATATATTAATGCAAACATTTGTGCAATCTGTTCGCAAAAGAGAACTTTTTAGTCGACCACTCTCATCTCGAATATGTATGAATTTTTAATTAAACGGATTTCCCTCGGAAATCTCATATTACATTAGGCCATGTATAAAACCAGCATTCATTTCCTAATTTTGCTATGAAGTGAGAACGATTTCAATACTTTTTGTGTTAGTCTTTCAGGAATTTAGCCCCAAAAAGCTTTTGTAATGTGTCCTGCAATTTTGAGTGTATCCTATTCGACTATCCCATCTAAAATATTAATATTATGACTTCACCCCATTTCGAGTAATAGCAAGACACGTATTTCCCGTATTCCCATTCCTTCGTATCCTGCAATCTCATCATATCCACAATTTCCTTTAAGCTGCTATTACATGTTGCGGATGCTAATGCGATACGATTATCGTCTAGTACCTACCGAAGTATTTGCTTGGCAATTTTAGTTATCTGAACAACATTATTTAATAGGTTTTATTTAGTAGTGGCAAATTGTTTTCATCTTTAAGCAAGGCTGCAGTAACACTTTATTTAGCTAATAAATTACTTTGACTTTGGTACTAAGGAGTTATAGAGGAGAAAATGGTTAATAAGGGTTTGCAATTCCATGGAATCCGCATCTTTTAGTCCCCTGAATCAGCTTGAAAGTGGGGTTGAATTGATCCGTGGATCATCCGAACAAAAAAAAATGGGCTAAAACTTTTGCGAATATAACGGGAATATCTTATCTTAATAAATTAACACCTATTTTTATTTAACATATTAAACTTAAACACACATACAAAAATTAATATTTAAACAAAAAACACTACTTTAATTGATTAAGGTGATACAGCGAGATACCGCGCGGTATTTAATGATCTACAGCCCTATTGCCACCATAAAAAAACTTTTAGTTATGCAACTTCACAACCTTTTTTTTATAAATATAAATAAGTAAATCCCACCTCCGTTTAAGTCGTTCATCAACTTGCGCCATCATAGCAGCTGATGTTAAATGTGCGTATTTCTTCTGCCAAGTGTAAGTGTCCAATGACACTTCTTTCTTGAGCAATCTTCTCATTGGCCGCTTCGGAGCTAGTGGACGAAGTTCTGTTGGAAAATAGAATTAACCTTAATCTCCAAACTATTAAGTACATCTTATAAAAAGATGTATATATTTGTCCATCGAAATATGTAGACAAGAATAATATCCTTCCTAATATTATAAATGCGAAAGTTTGTAAGGACGTGCTTGCGTTTGTTGCTCTTTCACGCAAAAACTACAGAACTGATTGCAATGAAATTTGGTACGTAGACAGCTGGACTACTGGAATAACATATAGGCTTTTTATCCCGATATTCCTACGGGATACGGACTAACGCGGGTGTAACCGCGGGCGCAGCTAGTATTTTCATAATATAGAAAGTCATTTTTAAGATTTGGGAATAATTATTAAATAATCTGACATAAAATTACGAACTCAAATAACAAAAGGAGAACATTTATTCTCTCTTTAATTTTTATTAACAAATTATGAATTTTTATATGCAATGGCTCACGAACGCTCGTTATTTGAGAAAAAAACAAGCATTCCATATAACAAAGATATATATACAACTAAAACTAGCCATTTAAGCAATGTGTTTGGCTTATTTTCCAAAAATGTATACTGCAGCGAAACCGCTGAAACATTTTGTGGTGTGGAACAATTCACGCGGTCGCATACCAGACCACATTAACCTTGCTCCGTGATATAACTATGGGACTCATTTGAGCTTGAGGGAACAATAAACCGTTAATTAATTGGAACAATACATTTTCACGTCATTTAATAAATCATCGATGTACTGTTGATGTTTGTTTTGAGGTCTGTGTCAAATTATTTAATAAATATTTAAGTGTTTACTTTTATCAATAATTTGGTAACTAAAGCTTCTGAAATTCGATTTAACTCAATTGGGTTTGGTGTACACAAAGCATTACCTTAGCAGTATCGTCATAAGTTAAGAAACAAAGGTATATTCCTGAGGGGAATCATATTTCCCCACACGATTTATATCTATTGTTTTAGGATAATGCATCGATCGTGCTGCTTTGAATTCATAGATAGTGATCAGACATGCGGATATAAACAACTAGGGATTCCATTTATGAATGTTGTAAAAAATATTTTTCTCAGGAACGCGTAATTGGAAAAAGGTTGTAGTCGGTTAATGTTGCTTTCCCGATGAGTTTATTTAAATATATATTGAAGATTGTGTCCTGATTTTCAATATCACAGCATATTATAGCGTCGTTAAAATATCTCTATGTTTCTCGCAAAAAGCGTATCAAAGAATCAATAAGCAGCATTTTAAATAAATTCAAAATTTATAATCAAATTCTATTGAATAGATGGAATCAGAAGGCGGGGTAAATTGCACTCAGGGAACTTTCTAATGAAGCAGAGTGGAATCGATGTGGAATCAGCCAACCACTTACAAAACTAAGTATCTTCCATAATATTCAACATTCTCGAATCATACGGTATGGAGATGAGAAATTTTTAAGCAAATTGGAATTGTTCAATATATACATTACAAAATGTCCGTTTAATGGTGTTCGTGTGTTTGTTAGTCTTTCATGCAAAAACAACTGAACCGATGCAATGAAATTTAGTACGTAGATACCTGGGCAACTGGAATAACATGTAGGCAACTTTTTATCCCGATATTCCTACGGGGTACAGACTTACGCGGGGCGCAGCTAGTTTTTTATAATTATAAATTTTTATATATTTTTATAAATCAGTATTTCTTAGAAAAGGTTGAAAACAATTTTTTTTCCCTGGCACAATAAAATTTGCTGTGTCAGCCAGTATACAATATTATTTTAATTCGTTTACCTGTAAACCTATTAAAACGCAAATGTTATTTTCTGATTTGCAGTTAACACGGTATATACTATGTGCGAAAATTCCGTTTAACTTTTCCAATCACCGCGTATGGCATGTGATGGAGTCGAGTTAATAAGATTTTCATTCAAAACACGATTATATTGAACTTGGTTTATAAAAACACTGCATATTATTTGGTATTTTATGCAGATAATATGTTTATTTAGTAATAAAATTATAAACTGGGTGTAATGTTTCGTGGAGTTTAGTGACTCTGTTATCGGTTCCACTTTTAATAGTATGATATTATTTCCTTCACCAACAGTTTGATACCATTTTATATACAGTACACTATGATAGCTTAGTAACCAACAAAATTAGGAAAACAGTTTTTGTATCTACTTATACGCTTTTATTACAAACCTGACTGACGTGAAATTATGTATACATCGTATCAGGAATACAATTTAAGCGAACTTAGTATCTATTCAATTATTATCGTCGTTTTTGAATATTGGCAAAATCTACAATGTAAAAGATAACAAATACCATAAAAATACTCAATGTTTATTTTCTATTTGCGCACCATATTTATTTGCAATTTTGTGTTTTAAATGCATTGGATAAATCTGCCAACCCGCACTTGGCCAGCGCGGTGGATTATGGCCTGAACCCTCATAGGAGGCCTGTGTCCCAGCAGTTGGAACATACATGGGCTGATGATGATGATGAAGGATAAAAATCAAAAAAAAAAACGATTCGCGTCCCACAGAAATAACGTAAACAAGTAAAAACTTACAAGACATTTTCTGTTTATCCAACACACAAACACACAAATGATTTACTAAACAAGTGTAAGCTAGTACATACCATCAACGTCCTTAGTGGGCGCAGCGTAAGTCGGAATCTTGACGTAGGTGGCGGGCGTGTTGTGCAAACAGATTATCGGCAGACAACCTGTTGGGTGTTATTGTTCAATGGAATAGCTTCACTAATTGCTATTGATTTATTCAAGTGTGGATTAATAGGAACGTTTAAGAAAAAATTTATATAAATAAATCCAAGTTGGTTCGTGCTAGGTGACTTAATTACGACGAATTCAATAGTTTAACAATTAATTTCGTATTTATTATACAGCCTGAGCCCTCATAGGCGACCTATGCCCCAGCACTGGGAACATTTTTTTTAATAATAATGAAATCTTTATTTTGCCAAAACATACCTTACATATCTATGTACATTGCCTCTTAAACTAGAAAAACTCAGAACATATGGGCTAATAACATACATGGGCTGATGATGATGATACAATATTGTATAATAACTAGCTTTTGCTCGCGGCTTAGCACGCTTAAAATTCGGAGTTGTTAATAGATATACATGTTACATATAAATCTTAAATCACTATATCTAAAAAACCATCAGAATCCGTTTCGTAGTTTAAAAGATTCAATCATACAGTGTATCTGTTTTATTTTATACAATGTAGTGATTACAGTGTACTAATTGTGTAGATGACAATGCCACCAAGTGTGGTCTCACCTCTATCGAGCAAGTGCACGACGATGCGCGAGCAGTCGCTGGTGATCTGCAAGTCGAGCAGCGGCACGTGCAGCGCCAGCGACGTGAGCGCGAGCCCGCGTTTCGTCTCCCAGATTATCAGCGTTTTGTCTTCCGCGCCTGTTTTCGATTTTATGACAATAAAAGCTAAGGAAATGACACATCCTCGGTCTTGGAATGTCGGTGAAAGAAAAATCACGATTAAATATGCATTCGAGAAGTCTTTTTTTGTCATCGGCGGCGGGTCGCCTGTTGGTAAGCGTTATCACTGCCCAGGAACATTAGGAGAGGCGTAAGGTCGATTGCAGACCTTTCGGTTCTACATGGACTGCCGACTTTAAGTTGAAAAGGTATTAAGAAAGGATTGACGAGAGGAATAAAGTAAAGGACTGGAAAGGGTAAGGAAAAGGATATGGGCCTCGGGCTCCCTCACTCACCGTACGAAACACAATAGCATGCTATTATTTCACGCCAGTTTTCTGTGGGGGTGTGTCACTTCCCTGGTGGGAGCTGGCCCAATTTGTGCCGAAGCGTGTTCAACTCCCACATACAAGTCTATGACGGTTATATATAAAAAAAATTATATATTTTAAAAATATAATGATATGAGATACAACGTATTTCGATTGTATCTATAATATTTAAAATGTTTCGAAACGTTAAGGATAATGGTCCCCTAAACATAATATTTGTTATGGATCTAATATGTTTCCTAGATTATCTTTTGGCAAGTTCCGTTATTAACCAGTAACTAACACCGAAATGTTGTCATTATACTGGTCAATGTAATAACTATGCTTAGCTCAGTCGGGATGTGCTCTATAGTCTATCCTATAACCACTAGATGCTTGAAGATGCTTGAATAATTGACCCGTTTACTGTCTTGCTATGCAATGCTACCCAGAGAGCATGTGTGAATTAGTTCTGTTCATTTCCATATCACGCTATTATTTCACGTAGTAGTTAAGTAGTAAGGAACTGATTCTTGGATTATTACTAGATTAGAGAAATAATGAACTATTGATAGTATTGACGATTGATACGCGAAGAAAAAGTCTTCTTGGTTGTTACCTTTGTTGTTTCTAAATAGTATTTCCTATCTACTTTTTGAATTTTTATGTTTTTCGAAAAAAATAGTTTTGCTTATTTAATTTTTACCATAACTACTATATACGAGTTTTATACTTTTGCATAAAAATATATTTAATAGAATTTGAGGTGAATCGTTAACGTACCAAACTTTAGGTGACTTAAAAAAAGAATATGTTATATTATGACTATAAATGTATGGAAATATAAGTATATGGAGTACCGAACCAAATTTGTATAAATATTTTGATTGAAGTTCAATTAGTACCGTTTGAATTAAAATAAATGCTAAACAACTGTAGGTACGATTATCGACTTTGTAATTAAATATTTTGTCATCACGACGACGGGTCCATATTACACTAAATTGATATAATTTACAGTATAGATTTGTATCAGCGTATGATAGAATGTCATGCAATACATTAGATTTTCTAGGTCAAACTAAAACTTTGTTTACAAATATCCTCATATTTAAAATGTCATTATAATGTCAATTTATGTCCATGAAAAAAGGAATTGTGAAGCTTATTTTATTTTAATACAAGTACTACGGTACATTCTTATAATAATCCTACAGCATTATCAAGGATTCTCTAGGGGAATTAAATTAACCCTTGATGTAAGGGTCTTAAGTGCTTCTCCGACGTTGAATAGACTGCGAGAAAATTAAATAAATGAGTCCGAGATTCACTGCGAATAACCATATTTCCTTTTAAATTTTACCGAAAGAAACTTCCACCTCGAAATTTAAATATGAATAGTTTTGATATACGGCTAAACTTAATCAGAGTTTTGGTATGTTGCGAAAAATTTATGGGAATTTTAATATGACCCGGAAAGAAAGTATTACTTTTATCGACGTAGATTTATAGCATATGAGTGGCGTGACAGGGGTATAATTTATAACCCCTACTGGTTTATTGCGTATTTACAAGAAATGATTCGTTAAGGAGGGTCATAAAACTAAGGTGAGCTTAGTGGGAATCGTTAATGGCAGCATTTTGTTTTTTTGCAAATATCATGAGGCAGGTTATTTTACTTACAGCACTAATATGACAAACGGTGATCGAATTGATATACTTTTTAAACTAGTCTGGTTATATGCTCTTAGTGAACTATATTAAAATAATGGTCATGTTCTCTAACTCAAAATGTTCCTACTTTTGTTTCCATAAGTTTTTCGCTTGATTTAAAACAGGCGAAGAAAACGTTTTAACCGTGACAGTCTGTAAGAGTTTTAAGAAATAAAAGTTGCGAAAGATTTATCGCTTCGTTAACTCAAGTTCGGTTGTGTCGCGATAATTTTATCGTATTTTTTATTAATTGTTTTCTAACTTTCTTTAATTATTTTCTAAGTTGGAATAAATTTTTGTTGCTTGTTGTATCTTTTCTGATCTTTTCTTAGGTACTTCTTCTATTTATTAATTTTAATAAGTCTTTTTCTTAAAAAATAGCGTGATCTAATAATTATATTAGTATCGGCTTTTTGGTGCTTCCGAATATTGCGAATAACGGCATAACTCTTATAATGCAGCCAAAAGTATAACGTAGTTGGTAAATGTTATAAAAAATATTTATTCTATTATAATCAACATAAATTAATAAATTAGATTGTAATATGTTTACATTTCTTGATTATTCAAAAGGATAATCCTTTTAGTTCTCTTCTTTCTCTCACTCAGATCTTCCAAAATTGAAAAGTCGAAATTTCCAATAAATAAAATCAATTGTTTTATAAAGTCTCTACACTATACCTAATAAGAACGTACCCTAAAAACTGCTCAATATATTGACAAAATCGCACACATAACCCTAAACCACTCTTAATGAACCAACTCACCAGAAACAGCAATCGTTCCATCTCCAGTGACCTTAACACAGGTGACTTTGCCCAAATGCCCCGAGAGCAGATGCACGTCGGAGCCAGTATTGATGTCCCACACAATGAGGTTGCAGTCCCACGAGCCGGAGACCACTTGCGTCTTGTTCGTGATGGAGACCGCTACGCAGGTCACTATGTCCGTGTGACCCACTAGTACCTAGAGTGTAGCGTTCAGTTATTTCTTAATGTTTTACATACACGAGGAAATGAAAGGAAGAAGTAATATTTGAGTTTTAAGTGTTGGAGTTGTCTTGCTAATATTTCAACATTGTTTTTGAAAGAGAACTAAAATGCTATTACATTTTGATAAAGATAGAAAGATACTTAATTCGTTTTTTTTTCAATAAGAGCTGACCAATTTCAACCCCCAAAAAATTCAAATAAATACTTTAATTTTATATGCTACGTATAAAAAGTATAGAAATAATTCCGAATAAGATTTTGTTACGTTTAACTTTTCTTCTGACTCATAATCATTTGAATTGTGAAATAAGCAGACGAGAGTTAAGAGGGTAAGTCGTAGATTCCATGAAAAATGCGAGTGTTTTTTAGCAAGATAGTCTTAACTAGAATGAATAATTGAACGGAGAGTACATAGATATTTAGAACGTTTTCGTCTTGGGAAATATACTCTGATTTCTAATAATCTGGATTCACGCGCCACGTTGAAAAGGATTGAGATATCTTTATTTTTGTTAAGCAATTCTCGAGAGAGTGCAGTTTATGATCGAAGCAGTGAATTGTCTTTTATAGCGCACTAAGGACTTAAATTCACTGGTCTGTTATGAAGATTTTTCATGTATTTACTTCTGAACTAGAATTGGGTCATGGGAAAATCAGTATAAAAATAAGGAAGTACTCTTTTAGTTGCGTTACTGAATTTTATATTGATCGTGTCGGAGTACTTTTTATATTTATATCATGAATACCGAAATAATAAATATCATCCCATTTACAAAATATATTTACATTCAATATTTCCCCTATACTGGCAATTACCATAATAAACACAGCTTACCCTCATTTAAACATTTACTAACTAGCCACTCTTCTAATAACCAAATTCACTTGTCACTACTACCTCGTCCCGTTTAAAACACCACCCGTTTCGACCCAATTTCCCCTCCCACATCCTGCATATTTTTACCAAATCTTGCATGGGTTGCTTGGTAGAAATTGCTATTGGGCAACCTCCTTTGCATGTTATATCCCGCTTTGTCATAATTGTAATGTTTAATGTGTGCAATAAAGAATATCCAACGAATTGAGGTGGATTGCGCTCACCTGCGACAGCTTCCCGCCGTCCAGCTTCCACACCTTGAGCGACATGTCCATGGAGCCGGTGACGACGTGCTGCGAGTCGGCCGTGAGCGCCGCGCACGTGACGCGCTCCGCGTGCGACACGCCGCGCCGCTCCTCGCCGCTGTCGCCCTCCGCCAGCGCCCAGATGCGCACCGAGCTCTCGCCCTCCGACAGCACCTGCGCCGCGCGCGCACTCACTCACCTCACCCCACCTCACCTCACCACACCTCACCCACGTGCGGTAAGGGTAGGCGACCCTTGGGCGGCCCACCAGCCCGGCACAGGCCATGGATGCCAATGGATTGCCAACTTTACTCAATATGGGAAATAAAGGAGAGGTCGATGGAAGGGATAATATAACATAAAAAAGATATTATAAAGAAATATACAGATATAACTGGTCCATACTATTGGCAGGTACCTACGCCATATCATATAATACAACGCAACAATATTAGTTAGTCCATTGGGATTTTTTTTTTATACCAATACCACCTGATGGTAAGTGATCACCGCCGACCATAAGCAATCACAATGTTGGGGCATTGCGATTGAATTGGATTTAATTGAATTGAATTGAATTGAATTGGATTTATGCTATGTTTAATTTATCCTGGAACAATCCAGACTGAGTGCCTAGTACATTACTAGTGGTCTGCCCCGGCTCTGTACTCTGTACACACATGAACTATCTCAGTTTTCTGATTGTGAAAAAATATTCGAAATTAGTTTTCATGTGAAAAAATTACATTTCAAATACAAAAACACAAATATTTCCCTTTTATTGTATTAGTTTAGATATTAATCTTTATTAATATAATCCCCACATGTTTGACGACTAGTTCTCCACCACAATGCAGATATGTTTTCAATAAACTACTACTAAATTGATTTTAACTTGTACAATAAAGACGATATCATTAGGGTTTATGATGGCACTTTACGATTTTATTGAAAACAACGCAAGTACTCTCTGAGAGAATTTTTTCTAGAGAAAACTTCATTGTTATGAAATGTATTGGTGGAACTTAGAAAAGGAATCCACTTATTGTTCACAGAAGTCAATAAGAATATTTGAGAGGGAAATTGTTCCCTGTTGGAAAAGTTCTTATTATTTCTTTACATCTTCGGGCATCTAGCTATCACGAAAACGAAGATTGAACTCTAAATAACGAATTTAGGGGAACGTAAATTGTTTTGCTAGTGACAACATTTTTGCACGCGATGGGATTTAAAACAAATCCCAAAGAAATCTCAAAAGGGGGACGTTTCAGTCGATCTAAGGTCCAGTGAAGTAAAGAATTTAGAGTATAAGACTTTTTTGTACTGTGCTATTTATTTAATACCCCTTTTGTTATTTGATACAAATGCGTGTAAATATTTAGATTGATTCTATTTCTTTGTTACATTGTGACTGGATTCTCAACAAAAGAGTTAAATTTTTTTAAGAAGAGACTGTTTATAATATACATTAAGAATTAAAAAGGTCAAGATTATTAATAATGGCAGAGATGAAGTAATTATTTAATTTTAATCAAATACAGATACGTATCTATATATTCATATAATTATAGTTAACTGTAGGTGTAAGCGCACGATAATAGTTGATTTTATCGTGTTAATTATATCTTTAATTATGGATATTTTTAGATATAGATATGCATGGCGTGTCTAATGTCGCGGCATATGCCGTGTGGCATTGACAATTTGGCATATAACGTGTGGCGTATGAGATCGGTGGCGTAAGAATATGCCTTAAAACATTTGCACGTGAAGCGTGTGTGACGATGATTAATGACCAATGTAGGTTGCGCTGCGTATGTTATGTGAAGTTCTGTCGTGTGTGCGTTGTTATACTAGGTATATGTGTGGTGAGTGTGTGGCGTATGGCGTGGGGCGTAGGGCGTGTGGCGTGTTGCGTGTGGCGTGTGGCGTGTGGCGTGTGGCGTGTGTGCGGTCACTCACCGCATACTTCATGTTGAGGGTGACGTGTACGGAGGCGGCGGGCGCGGCGGCGGACAGCAGCACGATGCCCGAGTCCACGAGCCACACGTGCACGCGGCGCGCGCGGTCGCCCGACAGCGCGCGCCGCCCGTCCGACATCATCACCAGCGACTGCAGCGCTGCTGTGTGGCCCTGGTGTGTGTCAATTAAATGGTTGTATATATGACTTTAATGCTGAGATTTAGTCAAAGAAAAGTTTCCGTTCCCGTGGGTTGCCGGTAAATATGAAAAACTATGTTGCTACTAAATTTTATCCAAATCGGTTCAAGGTTTAAGAGTGTAGAAGAGACAGACAGCAAGATAGATAAATAAACCGACAGCCCGACAGGGTAACTTTCGCATTTATAATATTAGTAGGGCTTCCTTATATATATTCCTTATATATTTCCACACACACTAAAGGAGTGAAAATCATCTAATATAATAGCAGTAGAAATATATGTGTACAAAGATACGGTTTTGTTGCTTAAAAACAATCTCTTTCGTATGACGCTCTAAGCAAGAAATATTGTATTTACAATTATCTGACATTGCTCATATCCCAGATACAGGTTTTCGTAGAGTGGGGTATAAAAGTTAAGTTATGTAAGCATTAAGGCACAGTTATTTAAATTTGTACACTATGTTGCGGATGTTAAATTTTATTTTATTTTTCCATATTCAATCATATCCATTTTGTGCTCTTTACTTTAAACCAACTAAATATCTTCCTTGAATAACATTTAATCTAACATTGAGAAAAATCAGAACAGAAGTAGAAATGTATGGAAACAATAATATATAATTTGAACAAGTTCCAAACCTTAATAATGCTTAAATTCGCAGTAATTACCTATCGTCATTACAGACGTGAGTTCCCGCAACTGCAGTAGTAGTAATTAACAAGTGACCTACGGCTACGGTCGAATTAAAAGCTTCTGCTATACATACCTGTGGCAACATTAACACGAAAATCGCATCATGCCTCATTAATTGCTTTTAAATTGTATTCAGCATTCAACTCTATCAACTAAAATATTTTAAATATGTATTGTAGAAGCAAAATAAAAGGATATTTTTAAACGATTTTTCTGCCACTAGAAGCTACAACAAAAGAACACTTAACGACCCGAAAAAGCCCTTCCTTTATTGTGGCTTTCGAAAGCGCTAAGAATCATTCTTTACATAAAGCATTTTTGAAATGCTCCAGATTCTGCGATAAAGAGGTGAGGTTCTATTTTGTAGAATAATGGAAGAATGTGTGATTTATAAAAGAGTGACTTTTGACCTCATTAAGTGAATAGAATGTTACTTTTATTCAATACTTTTTTTAAACAGATTTTTGATAAATTATGTGATAAACCTAAAAAGGAGCATATATTTCTTGTTCCCTGCGCCTTCTTTTGAGATTTTAATTGTGTGTTCAAAATTAAAACAAACTTTCTAAATGTCAGAACTCTTTACTTTCAAAAGTCGAGAGGAGGCGCGGCAACCACGCTAGTGTAAAGTTCCGCGAGAGCAGTCTGCTAGATAGTTTTTCTGACAAGACTTAAAACTTCTTACTACGATAAATTTAAGCTATTTAAATAGCAGCCAAGCTGTTAGCAAAGTGTTACTTTAACGAAAGTACGGAATTCTTTTAAATATTCAATGGCTTTAAAGCTCAGAGTTAAGACTGCAGAGCTTAGGTCACGTCGCAACTTTATGACAATTTATGGAGGAATCTTTTGGAAGAAATCAAGAAATTAATTAGATGTATGAAAAATTATGCTGTCTCGTAACCCAAACCAGCATATTCATAACAAAATTATCTAAAAACCAAATTCCTAATTACAAAAGCTCTTCGTTAAGACAAAACCGAGTCATCAAAAATTTGTCACCAACAACATTGTCTATAGGCGCATAGTGACTGAAAGAGCGATTCAAGCCACGTGTCTGAAAACTAATCCACTTTTATTCCACACACCTTCGTACACATATACGATACGTCATCAAGGACGAACTATCCGTTAGATACACGACCACGGACCGATTTTCTGAGTTCAGCACCAACAGGATATTAGGCGAGCAGGTCCCTTGAGTGACGTGTCCATGTGTCCGTTGAGCGTAGTCTGCAGACCCTTGCAACCTACACGAGAATGCGCACAGACACTCACCTTATAGGTCAAAGAGGGCGAGTTGTCGGCGAGCTGCCACACGACCACGGTGCGGTCCTCCGAGCCGCTGAGCACCAGCAGGTTGTTGGGCGAGAAGGTGACGCAGGTGACGTGGCCCATGTGCGCGCTGAGCGTGGCCTGCAGGCGGTGCGTGGACAGCTGCCACACGCGCACCAGCCCGCGCGCGCAGCCGCTCGCCGCCAGCTGCCCGTCGCGCGACACCTCCAGGCAGCTGATCGGGATCAGCTCGCTCTGCTCCGCCTGCGCGCGTTCACTGCGCCTCGTATCACTCGCTCAAACGTTTCGCAGAAATACCCTACTTTACCCTACCCTATACCATATTGTACTCTACTTTATTACTAATGTTATGACTTAATGTTTCGGTCGAAATTATTATTTGTTCGCCCTAAAATCTGTGTCAAAAATATTAAAATCATAACATAATTATTCGTCATGGCCTCACAGACCCATGCTATAGATATAATTCATAATTTGTTGCGATAAATAAATAAGTTAAGTAATATATAGAAAGAAAAAGAAAAAGGAATGATTAAAATAATGTCAACAAATGGAGGTTAAGGTGAAGAAGAGCAAAGTCTGTAATTAAAGTATGTGAATATAGTCATGGATAGATTAGACTCAAAATAAAAAAGAAATAATCATTTGGAGGATTAGACGAATTCAGAAGTTTAAAATGATATTCAAAAGATGATATTACAAAACAAAATGTATTATTCGAATTGCTCAACAACCGCCGGTAGGATTTAAATGTGATACGGGCTCAAATCCGCCTCAAGAACAATGGACGAATATTTTTTCTCTTTTCATATTATAAATGATGATTTAGGATAACATGTCAGGTATACTAAAGCTCTCAAAGAAATAACATAGCCCAAAAAATATAATAATGTGAAAAACATTCCATTTTCTTTTAACGTTATTCGTTACTCCTTGTTATCAGCTAAAATTTGGCGAAAATAAAGTGAAGCTCGTCACTCAATATCTTTAAATATTGAGGCGATTAAATTTGAATGTCACTTGAAATTTTCAAAAATAGAACGACCACATCGTACCGGGTAATATTTTATTATATATAATTTTAGTCTCTCGTTTTCATAATTGGTACCGAAGGTTTTTGTTTCTATAAATTCCACTACCGCTAATAAATTATAAACAAAAGTTTAATAGAAGGCTATTTACAGTTCACCAGAGAAGGGTTGTCTGCGCCTGTATATCAAACATGAATATAGCAGGGAATAAGAGGTCAAGTGTCAGATCAAGTAGTCTCAAGCTAGATACTTGACCCCGATGCATAATTTAATCAAGCAGATTGTAGAATATATGAACAATGTACCAAGAGTAGATTAAATAAATGAGATAATAATAACTTATAGGACTGAGAAGCAAATCATAAAACTGTACTACAATCTAATCGATGTCAATTGTTTTACGTGTTTCTTAAAAGATAACAAGATAGGTTGAGGATGGGTAGTAAAAACAAATGGCCAATTAAAGTTCACATTTATGTACAAAAGAAATATCTCACTACTAATACAATAAACAAATATTGTAAATTCTCAACCTCCATTGGATTACATTAGTCCGCAGGGTACTAGTTAGTACTGTACCTGTAATAATGAGATATTCGTTGTAGATTTCGTCTGCCGCCTCTTCATTTGTTTCGTAGGCCTGAAGTTCGTTAGATTGTCTTCGGTATGGAATGAATATATTGTCACTCGATTGCCACCTAGAAACACACGGTAATTATAAGAATGGAACGGAACAAATATTTAGACATAATTATTTTTTACATAAAAATGTTCCAATGCAGAAAAAAAACACTCTTATCCTCTAGCTAGCAAAGAAACATAAATTGTTTACTCTTTCCTGACCTGAAAATCAAACAAACTGATGCTCCAACGCAGAAGCACTTTAACCGAGCACCGCTCTAATGCTTTTGATTTTAGCCTCAATATCTTGTTTTCTCAATTGTTGTATAAAAGCCTCTTTATTAAAAGCCGATTACACAAATTGCATGTTTCGATAAGTTGGCACCGGAGACCGGGCAGATAATACTGTCAGCATTTTCGGACATTTCTCTGCAATGCAGCAAAAATTCGATGGAGGAAAGATAAATGCTGACTGCTGGGGAAATAAATTACTGCTAAGAAAAAGCGTAATGAAATTATATCCGTATGTTATTTCTATTAATGTGGATCGTTATACGTATTTCCTTTGTGGGGATTGTTCGGTCGCCTGCGGCGTCCGTGGTTTTCCCTTAATAGGTAAAAACCTTTAACGATAATACCAGATCCGGCTTTTTGTTGTTCAAATTGGATAAAGAAATACATGGGTTGTTTTGGTAGTTAGTGATAAAAGGGAAAAAAATATACCAAAAAATTTATATTATTTTTAAGTCCCGTGTTCATAATAACCAGGGCGTCATTAATTAAGTTTTGCAGGAATAGATTAAATGAAAAATTTTTCACACTTCAGTTATTAACTTCAATAATTGTTAATACAGATTTTTTGCAGTTACAAATACTAATTACGCAATTTACTTGTCAAGTGCCCTGGTAAATTAATTAAGCCAGTAACTGTGTTGTAAATGTCGGTATGAACTAGACTTAAAATTTTGGGTTTCGGTAACCACAAGTTTTGGTTTTTAAACCTCAATAGTAAATAAAATATTAACATAGACACACACGGGAAGTGATGATTGCGAAAATAAGTAAGCAATCCCAAGTTGTGCCAAGACCAGGGAATGTATCACTGACTGGAAACTATTTAGAAATAGTAAATTATCAAATATCGTATTAATCAAAATAAAAAGGGCAGAAACACCAAATCACAACCTTACTGCATACAAATAAGTTCGACAACTCATCAAACTATGGTATTATATTGACGAAATTAAATAATCATAGCAGTTACTTATAAGTAGTACGAATCGCAACCTTAGCGCGATACACATAAGGTTCAACTCACCAGCAGCGAGCAGGAAGTGATCCTGGTCGGCGATGGCGAGCGCGGCGACGTCATGTGCGGCGGCGAGCGTGCGCAGCAGCTGCGCACTGTGCAGACTGTATACGTAGATGCGCTGGTCCGCGCACGCGACCGCCGCGCGCGAAGAGTCGTGCGCAACGCAGAAGCACTTCACCTATACACCGTTGTGATAATAATATACGCTTATATAAGCGTATACATACATATGTATTGCAAATTGATGTTTCGTGAAAAATTTTGCAAATATGTTTGTACCTTTGTAAAACCGTTAGAAACGTATATTTTCCAAACATTTATTGGGGAGCTAGATGATGTTAATGAAAGTGTGTTCCTCTACGTTTCACTACCTAGTCTTGCCATAAATATTGTAATAAAGAAAAAAGAAAATTGTTAACTGCAAATAACATTTATTACTTT
>NC_052114.1:7799598-7828215 GCF_012273895.1 Zerene cesonia
ACAGATTCGAAATTCAAATGTAATATTTTTTTATAATTAAGTGTAACAGTATTTATGGCCAGACTAAGTATATACGTAAATAAGGGTAATTAAACTCTTTCAAAGTTACGCTAAAGAAAGCAGAATAATTAAAGCGAAGCATTTATTTTCATCATGATTTATATTTAGATAAAAATAGTGATTCTTATCGTAAAAAGTCAATATCAATACTACTTGCTAGTAGCCTAGATAACATTTATATCTTAAAAATAAGTGTAACTTCCATGGATTAGGTACCATTTAGGAACTAAGCCACAAAAAGTTTTAATAAAAATTTATTTTAGAAATTCCGGAAACATTAAATTTGGCAAGTCTTATATAAATTGAATAACAGAAATCACTCCGATTTATCCGATTATCATCTCTTAGGTCCCTTTTTAATAATACCTTGCTTAAATTACGCTTACTTATTTGAAATGTAAATTACAGTCGTAGAATAAAAGAACCCTTTCATTCTAAGTGAGTGGATTTTTGTAACAAGTTCTTTATAGTCGTATTTACAAGCCTCAGGCATTTCCCTGACCCAAAAAGAAACAAAGAATTAGTCATACATACAATACTTTATTGGATAAAGTTAGGCAGAAACAGAGAACATTTGAGTCGTAATTATGGAGAAACACTTAAACAAACTTAAAGTTCGTATCCAGTTTTTTCTAAAGAAAAAGGTCTGACATCAATTTAGCGTTATAAATGACGATAGCTTTAACCGTAAACGCTGTATTGGTAAATGTAATAGAACAAAAGGCTTAAGGGCACTTACTGAAAATCGGCTGTAATTTATTTCTTCCAACAATGTGTAAGTAAGAGGTAAAGCAGTTCAGTGATCCCCAATTACCACGGCCACAAAGGGTCGAATTTTATAGATAAATTATTTTCTTTATTCGTGTAACATTCTGACGTTGGAACTTTGATCATGTGAATTGTGAGTATTTTATAATGATTTTGTACTTATAAGTTTAGTATAGAGTTTTCTCAAAGATCACGTACGTATTGAACGGTGAATTATTATCAAAATAGGCCCAGTATTCCTAGCGCTTTGAAAATTTGGTGGAGACCCGTTTCCTTTACCCCATTTTTCCATTCCTTTCCTTATCCCTTTTCCCTTAGCGGGCAGCGCATTAGCAGAGACACTACCTCTGTGAATGTTCAGTTTCCCGCTTATTGCATTAAAAAAAAAAACGAAGTCTTCAGCTTTATATTATTACTATACTTAGGTAGTAAAAGAAAAGATAATGTTTATGTTGTACTTTGTTTCAAAAGAAATAAGGAAATTGTTTGCTCGAATTAAGAACATTTTCCCCCAACGTTCCTTTTGGGTAGCGTCAACACCACGTTAATTCAATAAACGGGGACACCTTTATATTTGTACAATGTAAATGAATAAGGCTAATGAAACTTAGGAAATTCCTTAATTATTTGCTATATAAATAGCACGATCCCGTGTTTTAATTATGTTTATTAATTATGCTACATTGTAACTAATTAAAGATTTATTTTACATAAATTTCATTACATATTTTAGAAGATCTAAGTCACGGGAGAATTAATACGGATTTTTTAAATATTTTTTTACCAAATAAAATAGAACAATGGCTCTTTGCAATAAGAAATCCAGTCGATGGAAGATTTATTTTATTTAATTTATGTAAAATCGGTAAATCTCTAAGGTTAAGGCCTCATGGAATAAAACAAAGTTCACGCTATCAGAACTCAAGTGTACCGCTTGACAATTGGTTTACACAAGACCATAAAATGACAAAATAAAAAACTTCCATATTTATAGGTACGTCTACTTACATTATTACAAAATTCATTTTGGAATTATGAATCGCCAAGCTCAGTGCAATGTCACTTACAAACCCAAAACAGTACAAAATGAAATTGCCTATTTTTTTATTTATTAGCCAAAAGTGAGGCGATTGACCATGATCTTGTAAGCTAAGATGTAGCGCATACCCCTAGACGGCATCCGTTCACCTTTCTATTGAAAAATAACTCAGTAACTCTTATTTCCCTCTACCTAAGACTATAAATCAAACACATATTTTTTTACATTACACAATTTAACATTACATTACGCTCCTTCCTCATATCTCACCTTCGCCTTGTGCCGTTTGAGCGGGTGCAGATACGTCCCGGTGATGAAAGTCCGCAAGTGCAGTTCGTTTTCCCCTTGCAGCGTGATCAGGAACACATTGTCCTCCGTCACGTCCATTACGTGTATCGGAACTCCAGCAGATATTGTCGAGAGTAGAGTGAAATTATCCACATTCCAGGTACAGACGGTGCCATCTTGGGAGCCCGTGACTAGGATCTCGCCATCTTGTATCACTTTAACTGACGTCACTGGTCCTCGGTGATGGTCCAGTTTTGTAATCTTGGAAAATATTTGACCATGGGGTAATACGTGTCTATTCTAGTTAAACTGTTAACTGTTACGGAAGGTTCCTTACGAGTATTAAACAGGTTGATTTACAAGCAAATAGATCCCTTTTTAATTAATTTAAGCATAATAAAAGTGCAGAGTTCTAGATCCTGGGTTCAATTTCAGTGTAAATAATAAAAACAATTTCTGTCCGACAAGACGTAGACAAGTGACCATAAACGTTTGAACTCAGTGACAAAGGGCTCAATTTTTTTTTTTTGCGTTAGCGCAATTAATAAACATTACTTTATATTATTATCTACCATCTTTAGTTTAGAATCATTTTTGTCCTCAATATGTATAGAACGTAAAAAACAAATGTAATTTATAAATCAATAGTAGTAAGGGAAAATTACAATAAGTTATAAATATCAAATAAATAAATTAGCTTACCAATGCTGCGTCGACCAATGACGTAACAATGACAGCAGAATCTTCTCCACCACTGATCACTAAGGATCTATTAACTATTGCAGCGACACATAATACTGGCGCAATGTGCTCTCTATAAAAAAGTTTTTTTTTAATAATTTTTTACTTCCTTTATTACATATCATTTTATAATGAATTTAGTAGGTAATGAGTGTAATTGCATCTATGATTATCAAGTCAAGTATTGTATTACAATCAAGAATCTACAATTTCCAATATAACAACATATTAGTAAATGTAACATGTGATTAAGAATTTAGCTCGTACACGGTTTAATTTAGTAAACATTGCGGTGAGCCGGTTAGTATCACTAATATTGGATTTTAGACACGCATATACTATAATTAACATTCCGTGTAATAATGTGCTAAATTAACTAACACACTGTGAAATTTTCTAATTAAAATATACCTTATGAGACTTATTAAAGGCTAACAGTAAAGTAAAGTGTAGCTGTGTACTCTCAGCTAACAAGACGATCTCAACTGTCAGCTACATAACCTTATTCTAACTTTAGATTTTAAAACAGCCTGGAATATTCTCGAAGTCTAAATTCAATTACACTGTCTTTGAAGTCTTGTTAATGATTAACAACACTTAATTGGAAAATAAAGGAACCGTAATTTTTGTAAGCAATGTAAATTTACACTGGTTTTGTTTTGACTTGGAAGAAATACAACGTATGTAGGTTAAGGTGAATTTTTCTAATATAATAATGATGCTTATCGTCTTATTAAGGTTTTATTTTAAACATAAGATCATGCATCTAAATCATAATGTACCGACTTCTCTATTTCAACAAGACTCAGAATAAGTATTTCACTCCATTTGGAGCTGTTATACAAATTCCTTATAAGAGTTACAATTTAAGTCTAAATTTGTGTATAATAATAAAGGTATATAATTATTCCATCGACACTAAACACTAATATATATGAATATGACAAATTGCACACGACACACAGAATTAGATTTCCTTTGAATGTCAGAATATATTAGTAGGACTTCTAATACAGTATCCAGACCCGAGTAAATACGTTAAGCAATTAAGACAGTATTGAGACATAATAGTATATCTGATGTGGAGCAATTTGATATTGTAATCAAGATTTAGAGGGCGTGATCACAAACATGAGTAATATGTGATTAAGTTTTATAATGCAATTGGCGGAAGCTTTCGTGATTTTATAGGGTTTATTCTGTTGTATGAAATCTCAGCAATGATACGTTGTTCATTCCTTATTTTGGTTGGTTGAGTAAAAGGTTGGTTGAGTCCCCTTAAAAGGTGGATTTTTTTTTCGAAAACAGCAAATGTGCTTAATAATTTTTACTTTATGCTTAAAGACACATCTCATTTGTTTCTCAAGGAAAATTATATAGACGTAACGATTAAAAATGTTATAAACTTATTTGTATGCTAATGCATAACAAAAAAGATACTTACAAAATCTTCGTCTTAATGGCAAGCGTATGTAAATCCCATACAATGACACTTGTATCTTCGGAGCCAGTCAGCAAATATTGAGATTCGCGAGTTACGCACATACATAGTATTCTTCCGGAATGACCTGAAACCAACAATATGCTGAACACAAGCAATGTAATACATAATATGTACTTTTTCCATCTTACAAAAAAATATGAAATTACATTTCCAATGTGATTCCAGAAGGTTGCAAGCGTATTAGCAATCTATATTCTATGAAAATGGAGCGTTAAGGCTACAAGCGGAATTTTCAAGTACTGTTTTGAATAGTAATGTAAGGGTGGGCAGTGAATATTCATCTCGGGATATACTGTAAGCGAATAAACATTTCTGTTAGTTACATATTCACTCGGATACGTGTTAACTTTTTATGGTTTTGGTACATATTCATTGGATTATAGAGTTGAATGAAATTAATGAATATTTATCCTACTAATATTATAAATGCTAAAGTTTGTAAGGATGTGTAGGTGTTTTTTGCTCTTTCGCGCAAAAACTACTGAACCGATTGCAATGAAAGCTGAACAACTGAAAAAACATATTGGCAACTTTTTATCTCGATATTCATTCGGGATACGGACTTACGCGGGTGAAACCGCGGAGCACAGCAGCATGTATAATAGTGTATGAGCACAATTATTCTAAATTTATTTGTGTAATTGTAATACTTTTGTGTCATTTGTCATTCTCTTAATTTAATTATTCTAATGTTTAACTGGGATTGGATTAGATACTTAACGTAATAAGAATTTAAGAACAGACATTTACTAAATTCTTGTTATTTTATTAAATTATTCCTGTGATTAAAATAAATACTGCTAAGGACCAAAATTCTAAAAGGAACACAAACTTTAAAACTTTGTCCTTTATAAAATTGTTATACATGGTTGCAAAACAAAAAAAAAAAAAATCACAATGGCTTGTACTTTCCATTCAAAGGTTTATACAATACAAGCGTGTAAGAAATAAAAAATGATAACTTTTCAACTCGAGAAAGGCTTCTAAAGCAATTACATGCTCTCTTGATTCTGTTGCTCACATAAACGACGCTTTTAAAAGCCATGGAGCTTATTACGTGTGCCATTAAAGTGTTATATCATTGTCATATTATTGTTTTAAATTGTGATCATTTAAGGTATAATATACGTTACATTAAGTATTAAATTAAATGATAATATTAATAACAAAAACACTATTTTATGTAATATAATTACATTTGCCAGAGTAGCGATATTCACGCAAAATTTTATATTATATATATGTTAAAATACTAACATAAAAAATTCATATACGTATAAATGTAATTTAAAAACACATCTACAGAATAACGTTTCTTACGAGCCAACGCATATTAACTGTTTTATTTTTTACCCAATGTGTGTGTTGTTTACCTTATTTTAAATAAAAATGTAGACCTTATCATTTGATCGTAAGAAAAGATTGGCTCCAGGAACTTTGTGAAACTCATTCACGAATTGGTGATAAGTTAGTAATAGATTTGGGCACAGTTTGCCTGCTCTGTTGATTTGAAACACTCCCAAACCGGGTTTTATGTAATAACTTTGAGTTCTATTTGAAAAAGTTTTCTTCGGAGTCGTAATATGAAGTACCGAGGTCTTTTTGTGTTATGTAATGAAATGAAAATACTTTCTGTAGTGGTTTCAATATTTGAATGTGATTATTTATACAAATATCTGACATAAATATCGGTTATTAATAAAAATGGTATCGTTAAGAGACTATTAGATTAGACCTAACTGCTTCTTAAAATCTATGATTTGTGGATTTATTTATTTTTTTTGTCAAATAATATGTTTGAAACATTTTCTTTGTAAAGTAATTAATTATCCTTTATTCAATACGATTCCAATGTTTCCCTTTTACGAGTAAAGGCATTTAAATTAAGCCGTAATTCAGCACAAAGGCTAGTAATTAATACTCAAATTTATTAATTTCCCACAGTTGACTGAACTTACTTTGTTTTTAAAATCGAATAAATAATTCGAATTAATAAAAAATTCGTTTCATTTAATTTTAAAAATACAAAGGTACCCATTTTAAAGCCAGGCATATGTAATTTTGTGATAATATGTGATTATATTTATTCTTTAGGTGAATGAGGAAACAATGTATACCTAAGGAGTGAAACCTATAGTCGACAAATACGATCTCAGTCTGATTACGATCCATAAAGATATTTCCAAGAGGAAATGAATTATGACATTAAACATTTATTGTAAAGTACTTCGGCTCAAACACACAATTAAATACTAAATAAATTTATTTAATTGAGCAAAAAGGTGGTATTAGTAGTCTGAACCGAACGCAATTCCTTGTTATTGATGTAAATGATGACCTCGAGTCTTATTTTACTGGAAAGCAATCACAATAGCGATTTTCAATTTCAGTCGGCAGGTGTGCGAAACGGCATTTAATCCTACCATCTAAATAATTGGAGGGCCGTTTGAGTACCCGGCGAAATGAGGCCGAATATATAAAAGTATGGATACTCATTTCAAATCCATTTTTGTTCTCCTTACAATAATATTATAAAAGTAGCTGTTTGAACGAACGATTTGCAGAACACAATCTCACTCTGGTTGAAATATAAAAATATTATGTAAATTTATTCTTTTAAGTCTCCGGGGAAATCGCTACATCGCTACAAAAAATGGGACGTTAGAAAAATAAAAAAGGCGTCCTCCCTAACCAAACCACCGCCATTGAACGTCATTTCGGCCGAGTAAACAGACCCAAA
This sequence comes from Zerene cesonia, assembly GCF_012273895.1. Taxonomy (NCBI): domain Eukaryota; kingdom Metazoa; phylum Arthropoda; class Insecta; order Lepidoptera; family Pieridae; genus Zerene; species Zerene cesonia. The sequence goes on from NC_052114.1 coordinate 7,806,739, forward strand.
ACGCGTTACTAAATTAAAATACATTAACGGGGCATGTATACAGATCATGTGAAATCTTGGATTAACCCTTGTTCAGCAAATTTACAGACCCCACAGCCGAATAAGGGATCCCGGCGCCCGCTCAAGAATATAAACTGAAACTTACTGGGTAATGAAACCTCGGCATCTTAATTAACTGCAAGCAGGATTTGATGAATGAACAAAAATTCCAAGAGCTCCGTAAATAAATGAAGGTTAACACGGATTGTGAATTATTCTGATTGAGGTTGGTTTTTCTACGACGAGCTTTCGCTGTTATTTTTGTAAAATGAATTGTCCTAAGTTAATTAAGTATTTTCAAAAATACTTATATTTCAATTGATTTGAAAAAATCGTGTACACACTAAATAATCATTTATTTTCAAGTGAATTATTTTAAGTTAAATTAAACTAAGAATAACGAGTAGGTGTTGGATATAAGCAGAAATATGTTGATAAAGTAACCTACGATGAGAAAATTAAATTGGAAAAAAAGTATATTACGCTCAATCAACTGGAACTATGGTGAAAGTGTAGGATTTTCATGATCACTTGGTAAATTTTCCTAACAACCTTATATTATTGTGTGTCGAACTTTATCGAGGGTAAGTTTTAGCCAGCTCATAAATGTCATAGCATGTTTCGACTATAGCCTTTGGGAATTATCAAAACTTTCAGTAACTAGCAGTCTATATAATGTATAGTTAGTTGGTAAGTAATAGCGATAAATGTCGCATCCTTTTTTAATATTCTTTATACGTTATCTTATTTATGTTGTTTAACGGCAGTAATGCGTTAGACATCTCAATAAATGTAAAGAAATATAAAATTTACATTTGATTTATTTCGAATTTGACAGACTAGTGTTTCAATAAAATACAATTATTCAATGTCACTTATAGAAAAATATTTAGCGTAGAGTAGTAGATATGTCGTGTAGTAATATTTCTGTCGTTTCCTTGTGATCAAACACCTTTAAACCTATTATTATACTTACTGGAAGTTTCAACGTGATGTGAGTCTATAATCGCTACCTTCATTAATGGATATACACTCTGGAGTTACACTTGAAGCGGCAGTGCAGTGGATGCTGTGAATATCTCAACAAGACGACACAGTTTAGTTACCTTTAAACGTGTGCACTTTAGAGTTGGACATGACGTGCCACAGCTGCGGGTCGCCGGCGGAGGGCGCGAGCACGAGGTGCTGGCGGGACGGCGCCAGCTGCAGCAGCCGCGCGCCCGCCCCCGCGCCCCCCGCGCCCCCCGCACCCGCCGCACCCCCGCCACCGCCCACCGACATCACGCGCACCGTGGACGCGATTGGCGGGTGCAACCTGGTCACCAATTGTTCTTTGGATATTGTCCTTACTGATTGTAATGAAACAAGTGAATTTCGCTAACAGATTGTGTTTTATGAAAAATGTATACAATCACACGTTTGGGTTTGTGTACGTAGCACAAGAGATAGCGTGACTAGGAGCAGTGTACATTATTTTAATACTTCCTTATAATATTAATACTGTGTTTGTTTATTTGTTTGTTTTTCTCGTTTAGGTGCTTTTTATGTGGTGATGATAGTATGGAGACTATAATGATATAGGATACTTTTTACGAACTATATTTATAACTGACGAATAAGAACTTATTGGTAAGTGATTTTCTTTTAATCCATAATTATAATGATAAATTTTGAAATTAACATTAAACCACAAGTGACGCTAAATTAAACATTGATTCAAATCGATTCGACGATAATATCCGATACAAACTTACTATCAAATAAATAAGTGAAATACTATGAACGTAAAAAGAGTAGTGCATAAGCACAAAGGTTTATTAAGCTAAAAGCAATGTAGTATTTGTATCGTTACATAAGATCTTTCCCATAAATAAGATAAGAATGTTCGGTGATAGAAAATCGTATGGTATATTACCCATGTTCACGTATCTCGATGAAAAATATATTCAATAAGTCTGCGTTAAAACGACGATACCATATAAAATATGTCACCGTTTTACGTGAAGCCAAGACTGAAATACAAGTAAATAACTTTCGGGCAATATTTATATGCAATATTTTGTAAATACATATACGCCGTTTTTGTCACTTTTTTATTCTTGTAATGTTCAGTATTAATTGACAATTACAAAACAATTCAATATACGGATTCTCCAAATAAAGATATCTATTCGTATGTCAAGGAAAGCATGTGGTATATTGAAAATTTATTATTTGCTGATATATTTAGTCTGTTTTAAACATTCTCACCCTAACGCTGGAAAATTTGAACATTTAAACTGTTACATAAAGCTCATTTTATAAAGTCGATATTAATTTAACATCCAACTCACCATCCATTTAGTGGAACTAGTAGAGGCTTGTCATATCCGTCGCACCAGGCCATGGCAGCTGTCACCAGCGTCGCCAGCACGCCTCGTCGAGCTACTGCTGGTCTGAGCCAGGCTATAATCTGAATAGATATATAATTTATACTATATACTGTTATACAATATATACTCAATATAATAATAATTATAATTGACACGTTGCCATTAACAAAAGGAGAAGAATTTGCTTTTTGTGGTCTCTTTATTGGTTCAAAAACTTAAACTACGTCATCGATATAAATGATTAGAGGCGCTCGTGTGATTCTTATTAGTTCAATATAATAAGTATAATATAGCACTAAAAAATTATAATAGAAGAAAATACATTTTTCTTTAGATAAATATACGTTCGTGGTTTTTAATGTGAAAACATCTTTGTGGGATATAATAAGTTTTGCTTAATAAAAAACCATCACTTATAACGACATCCTATTTTTGCTCTTTAATTGCTACGTGATTGTAATTTCAGTAATCATTAGTAGGTAGTTTTTATTTTTCAAAAATTATAATGAAAGATATCTCAATTAGCATACCCTATTGACAAACAAAACATAAACGACCAAAGTCGCAAAAATATGAACCATTATAATACTGCATAGTATTCTAATTCTAACTCTGATTTTATTTTATTTTATTTTTTATTTAGTGGAAAATATTTAATGTATAATAAGTGTTTCAGTTACAGTTTAACCTAAAAATGCAAATCTAAAATTATTGATCAAATTATAAAAAGGCGGATGGAATCTTAATAAAATGCTCATGGAGATATTAGACAGAAATGACGTAGGTAAACGTGTGTCTATAGAAATGGCGTATACAAGACGCTATCTTAGTCACGTCGGAGATGTACCGATGCGTTATCTGAATTTATTACTGCCTTCAACTTGTTGCTTATACAACGCATTTAATGTCTCAATACGTAAATATATCGAGTTTATAAAGAGAATTTATTAGATAGAGAGAAAAAAGTACATCATTGCGATGTATTAAGATAATCTATAGGTACTGATGTCACAAAGGATAGAATGTGAAATTTTTAGTTTCAACGAGCTTATAGGTATCAGGAACAGCATGGGAAAAAATATTCGTTTTAACAGGCGAAGCTGCGAGGGCCACCTAAATTTTAATAAGTGTATGGAAATTTATTCACTTATTAAACACCATTGCTTTAGAGAATATTATAATATTATTATGTGGCTCTTAACGTCTATTCACGCAATTTCGCTCAACCAAAAACCCTTTACTCTCGTTACAAGAATGAATTTGTAATGGAAAACAGAGCGTTTCAATCTTTATGGTGCGCGAGCGGAACTAAACTTGTTTATGGGCGCTTAGGTGTATTTTTATTTAAAAGCTGTCTTTAAAATATAATACGTATATAAAAACTCATACGTCCTTCAAAATTCACTGTTATTTGAAATACTTTTAAAATCATGTGTTATTGTTTTGTTATTTGAAATACTTTTAAAATCGTGGTTAAAATAAAATTTGATGTTTAAAGGATAAACACATGGATGTTAACGCCTTTTATTTTGAAACAGTATGTTGATCTTTATAAATGCTTAGTAACATCAAATTAATAATGAAACGCCATCGTTTATTAAGCTAAGTGTACTATTGCTAAACAAAAAAATCACGATTATACAATATTATTTTCTATCTTTTTAAGGAACACCATGTTTCATTTGTGACATCTGGGCGAACGAATAATGTATATATGAACATGACCGACCTGGCGGAACTTGGCGGCGACAGCGGAAATGGAAAGCTTTCACGGAACGCAATATACCACGTTTATTACTTTTTCCATACAATTGTGGGATCATTCAAATACACCGCTCCACTATAGAACTTTTACTTTTCCAATACCCTCGAATACATACTACATATACCTTGAAATTAGTTTTGTTGCGCGTTGTTTGACTTGCAACAAACATTCTGGGACATTCCATTTCCCTGACAGTAATCTGTCGCGATTTATCCAGATAACATCGTATTCAATTAACTAGCTGGCGCTGCTCAAATAGATAAGAAGAAAGGGTCTTTTAAAACAAGTATAAACTAATCGTATCTGACGTGAATCTTCTAAGCGTATAAGGAGTTAGATAGAAACTTCATACGCCAACTTAGGCTTTAAATTAGATAAGTTTCTAAGATGCGATCAAATCGCTTGGTTGTGGGACGAAATTTTGAACTCGCAGGTAAACAAGCAATAAATAATGAATTGCAATGTTAAGCGGCAAAGCTATTAAGCTAAATATTAACAACTATGAATTAGTCAGATTATAATTTACTTATATATAATTACTAAGCAAAATGATATATTAATGAAATGCTAGTTCTTATAGTATATAATTAATTGATGCATATTATCATATGTAGACAGATACAAAGCATGAAGGGAGATATCCCTCGATTTAAAATCCTTTTAGCAGTACAATTGAAGATCTTTATAGTATTGCATTTTGCCTAAGTATATCAAAAGCAGTTACAAATGAAAACCTACTCAATTAATTACCTACTACACTAACTCACAAATTAAATTTTACGTTAAATTAAGTTTCCACTCATTAAGGAGTAAACTTCATAAAAATCATTAATTTTAATTGGTCTAGAAAGTTTTACCGAAGTTTGTTAACTAATTACTTAAACACTTTTAAATAAACTACAAAATTTATTTAATGTATAGGGTATTCCCCAGTTAATTTGTTCGATAGTTACCAAGTTCCTACAATCTCAAAGATTTTAATTAGATCGTTAACCGTAGATAACCAATCAAATTTAATATCAAGTTCATAAAACTAAGAATTAGGTACAATATTGAAATTAATGAAACCAATGAATCATAACTTTGTCAACTAACAATTGTCAACAATTTTAAATCCCATTCACATCAATACAAATAAAGCTACTATGCCCTGCTAAAAATTATTCCATTTAAATAAACAGCCTGTACATAGATAGTCCTACTCTCGAAGGTTCCAGAAGTCACTAGAGTTAATCCATACCTGAGCGCCCAACTGCATCGGATCTCTGGTCAGTATATCGCTCGCCTTCCGAACCGCGCCATATACGAGCTCCACATCACGGTCCAGTATGTAGCAGCGAACGTGTTCCAATATACAGCGGAGATATGATATTGTTACTGTTTGTACCTGGTGAATAAGTGAGACGCTCTTACATGGTCTGATCGTTATGTGCACGGATTCATAACTAGCGCCGCCTATAGCCTTCCGCAATAAATGGGCTATCTAACACTGAAAGAATTTTTGAAATCGGACCAGTAGTTCCTGAGATTAGTGCGTTCAAACAAACAAACAAACTCTTCAGCTTTATAATATTAGTAAAGATTATAAATTATATAAGAGATGTCAAAAACTTTAAACTGACATCAAAAGTTATTTAGTGGGTAAAGTGAATCATTTTAGAAAAAATATTATATGAAGAAAAAAAAATTTACGTTTCTTGAAAAAAATAAACAAACGAAGAATTATTTATTACACAAAAGGTAAACGACGTCCCTGAGGAGGAGGTAGTACTGCAAATTCTAAAAGGGGTAAAATAAAACCAATTTCAAATAAAACCATTTATCTACCAATAATTACCTTTTGGCAAATAAATATAGGTGTGACAACAAAAGTGACCTTTAGAAACACAATCGTTTCATATTCAATATCCACAATTATTGTTTTAATAATAAATGTGACTTAGATGGAATATGTAAACAACGATTAAGCCGTCTAGCCCAAATATTTTATCAGCGGTATTCAGGCTTAAAATATTATTTGTGAGAGGATTTTAATGATGTTCTATCAATTTATAATTGAACAATTTAATTATAATTGCTCAAACTTAAGCTATACAAACGCTTAACTTTGATCGTAGATTTAATTATTAATATTAAATCCAGCGCAAACTTAAAATATCGATATTGATATAAAATTATCATGACTTATTTCGTCTAATTTATTATAATTTATGTCAATCTTAAACAAATTAGTATTATTATTGTAGATTACCGCCCTCAACAATGACTATATATATATATATTGCAACATCTAATACGTTTTGGTTCTTAGGACATAGATTAAAAGACCGAAAGTTTTTTAAATATATGCAGATTCAAAATAATCAGATTTAGGGAAATTGATGCACTCTTATATGTTAAAAAAAAAACAAATAATAGAATAACTCGCAGCATAATTAACTCACAGCAGCCAATAGGAAGTCAAAGTTGCACACGGTCAAGTCCTTGAGTTTGGAGAAGTCTCCAGCCAACAGGAGATGGAGCCAAGACTCCTCCACGTGCCGTTGTGTGAAGGCCGCCGCTGTCCTGCTGGCCGAGTGGAATGGCGTCGAATCCAGTAACGCGTCATCGTCGTCTACACAACCTAGAGGTAAATATTCCTCAGTAAACATTTATAGTATCAGAAATTTTCCATGATTTCAGTGGTTTAAAGTAAGTTTATAACTAGTAAATAAGTTCATTTTTTATTTCTTGTTATATTTTTTTAATTTATATAATGTATGTGGGTAGGTATGTAAGTATGTATGTTTTTATATTTTTGTATGTCTTACGTGTAGGTATCTAATGTATATATTATGTATTTAAAACTTTACAATCGCAGCTCTTGCCCCTGTATTTATACTTTTAACAGCTTCTCCTTCACCACCAGGTTGTCTAGATGAGATCGTTACCGATAAGACCGCCTGTTGTGCACTTGAATGTGTATAATTTTATGTATATTTTTACTTTTCTCTCATTTGGTGCATAATAAAGCGTTTTTGTTTGTTTGTTTGTTTTTGTTTACGGGTGAAAGAGAAAAAATATCTGTTTATGTTTCTATGTAGGTAAGTTCTTTGTGTGAAATTACGGAGGCAAATTACAATGATTTACAAGGAACTGCTTGGAAAGTTGCACATCCGTGTAAATAATATTAATTTATGTATTCAGAGCGTAAAGTCATCTAATTAATTACTCGGTGTGTAAAATTTTGTCATTGTTCCGTATAAATGTTGGTCAAATGTGAATGCAGTTTATAAATTAGGTAAGGTACTCAGATAATGGAGGGATGGGGTGTGGGAGCTTTAGCACGCTCAACAATTATTTACATTGTAGCCTATTATAATATCTCTTGGTTTATAACATAAGTGCTATAAAACATATATGGAAGCAACAATTAGTTACCAGTTACTTGTAACCTATTATTTGATCAAATGCAACATAATTGGGAGCAGTAACTTGGTAGGTAAGTATTAAATGCCTTAAGTAAAACTATTTTTTTTTTCTACGATACAAAGCTAAAACAGTAACTATCATCGTAACTTTAGGACGCCCGATACATATATATTTTTAGTCACACTATCTTATTAGGTAAAACTTTTAGTTTCTATATAAATGCTGCTAAAGTTATATGCTATCAGATATATGCCTACACGACTAAATGAAAGGAACTAGCGCAGCGAAGTTTCAGAAAAACTCTCGCGAGTACGTGATTACATAACAGTGAATACAGCATAAAATGGCTTCAAAGTTTCCTCCTCAAGTTTCTTGAATCTTTAATCTATCGTAAATTGAGATAAATATAAAATTTCTACTCTCATATATGTTTCAAACTAATAAGTTTGGAAACATAAGCTACTGGCTTTATTTGAGCGATAATGTAAAATTAAGCCCCACCTTACTTTGATATACCCTCTACATAGTGTACATCTTTTTCCTTTCCTAAGAATAATTGATAGTTAGTTTTCCTCGGAAATAAATACGAACATTCTATATATACTCTGTGTTACCCGAGTAGCGCGGTGAGGACGAAGTGTGTGTAGCATGATCTGAAAATACCCCAAAAGTTTGCATTTCCATCTCACCCGGCTCCTGCGCCTCCGAGGTGTCCGCGTCGTCCGGCTCGCACAGGAAGCCCGCGAAGTGCAGCGCGGCGAGGTCGGAGTGCGCGTCGCGCAGCGCGCTCTGCACGCGCACGTAGCGGCGGCGCGCGCGCGCGCTGGCGGACGCGGCGCGCCACCGCCACGTGCTGCGCCCCGACACTACGTTCTCGCTGATAAGCGTCTCTGCGAGGGGATAATGCTATGAGAGTCGCTTTTTATGTTGATACAATTGATACAAATATTATAAAGCTGAAGAGTACGTTCGTTTGTTTGTGTGAATGCACTAATGTATTATATATCTGTATATATATGATATCCCATTTATTGAGGAATAAACGGGATATCTACCACTGTAAGAATTTTAAATGGCTATACATGTACCACGGGCGAAGCCGGGGTGGACCGCTAGTACCTATATAAAAACTCAGTGGCATAACGTGGATTTCTGCCGCCTGGGATTCATTGTAAATACGGTGCACCTTTTGAGTGCTCCGTACCCAGTTACTAAGATTTCGCTGACCGTGTATCTGACTGTTTGTTTGTTTCTAGGTTGTATCTCAGAAGCTATGCGCGCTATTTAAAATATCAAAGTTTTTCCGAATTAATAAATTTGCAATCGTCTCCTCCATGCTTTGCCACTGCATACACTAATCTAATATCTAGTGCAATGTGTGTTTATTGTTATAGAACTTGCGCTATACTTTAGTGGTCAAGATTCCAAATAGAGATATCCTCAACAATCGAATATATTTATTTTATTTTCCAACCATCCTTCCTATTTCGTATCTATTACCCTGTTTATTTCTACCTCAAATATGAACGATATTTTTAATGCTTTAATTAATTTGTCTTTAGAGACTTCGAAAGATCTATGTTTAGCGAATTTAGTTTAAAGTTTACTGAATAAATTAAGTCACCCTCTTGTGAACAAGTCCTTAAAGACTTCATTATTATAACAATACTGTTAAAACTTCACTTGCTTTAAATAATACCATTCAATAATTTGATGTAATGGACTCCTAAAATAAACGAATGAACAGTGTTTCTGCTAACTTTACAAAGTAACTTTATTCACTCTATGTGTTTCCACCCTTGATTGGTTTCTGATTTTTATTATAATAAACAATTTTCATGTCGTTGAAAGGTAATTTATTGAAACCAATTTTCCAGATATCAAAGTTGCACATAATTTTAGATTACATGTTATAATGACATACGTAAAAGTAACGTAAAAGTAATTAAAGTGGAACATTTTTAATAAAATACGAATAAAACTTTAGAAACTACATACTCATCATATATTTGGCGACACACAAAGTAGAAAAGTTGAAGTTAGCGTCCTTGAGCGTTATAACAGCCTCACTGTTGCTCGTCGGCATCAAAAGTTCCAGCAGTTCAAGTTCTGTGAGACCGAACTCCGAACAAGTTATATAACCTACAACACAATGGCATAAACTTTGTTAATTTGTGATGATATTCCAGCCAACTGTTGAAAGTTAAATAATCACCTGCTAATTTACTAAATGCCTTAGCTCCGAAAACTGCTTCTAAATTATCAAAGGCACTATCGATATATTCGCCGGAACTATCGTTTTCCGGCATGTCCTCGACCGCTTCTAACAAATAATAGCAACTTTGCACTTTGAATTTCTCTTTTTGCGCCGGTGTTAGTTGCAGCTGCTCCAAAGATACGGCAGTCGTACAAATAAGAAAGACATTTCTCGGCAACGACATCGGTAGCCACGATAGGCCAGTCACTATATCACATTCTAGAGGATTCACTCTGTGCACATTATCAATGAATATCAATAGAATCTGGTTTTCCATATCTTCACAACGTCTGAGCAAACTTTGGAACCAATTGTTAATGTACAGTGGATCGAAACTCGCATCTTTTGGCAAGTAACCTTCTGGAATGTTTAGAATTATGGACATTTGTTGACAAATAACACGCAGTAGCTCTAAATTGTAAGCCGATCTGGGTGTCGATGCTGAAAATCTTATTATCCTCAACACCGGCTTCGGGAATATCTCTTCGCATTTGTAGTACAAATGCGTTAGCAGAGTACTTTTTCCGGATGCGTCTGGTCCGTATATTAACACAGGTGGGTGTCGAGATCTATTTTCATAATTTTCTTTGGCATTAGACAGTATGCTCGAAGCGGCTTCGTTTATTTGTTTCACAGTGACTTTATATTGATTGTTTTGTTCTATACATAGCCTAAGATGAGTTATATGTTCCAAAAAAACTTCCTAAAAAAAAGAGAAACCATTACGTCATAAATTTCTTTGGAAATTCGCGGTTATACTGGGACATAATTTTTCTTTAAAGGCAAGATAATAGGTGAACATTATGATCAGGTAGGTCCCATTTATTAAGTCGAGCGTCAATCGCGTACTATCTATATAAATTACCTGAACAGTCTTTTTCCTTCCTTTCCCCTGATCGGGCTCAGTACTAAGGCTGTCATCGATCAGAGAGCAGACTACAGCTTGCAGTTTTTCTCGGAATGGTGACAATTTCTCTTCAATGTCTGAGCCACCATCCGTTCGTGATGAATCTGCTGACGATGCCCTACAATTCAGAAATCAAATTAATATTAATTTACACGTAACAATAAGTGAATATAACATTGGCAATATTTATTCAACGATAACATAAATAAATAAAATTTTAAAAGTACAATTACTAACTCTAGCCTAATAATATGTGTGTCAGGTAGGATGTCCTCTATCTTTTCTTGTAGTGCTTTTAACCTCGCATGAGCTATTACTGTTAATTTTGTATCATCTGGTTCTAATGGGGAAAGCTCTCGGAGTGCAACTATCAAACCTTTCGGGTGTTTGCCATTTTTAAGGATATCTGTAACAAATAGTTTTTGAATTATTATATAAAAAGTACGAGACAGGACAGATGTAAAGAATAAAAATGTATATTCGCCGCATAGTGAAAAAAAATTACAAGCTATTGCTGTGCAGTCGGAACGGGCCCGTTAGATTTCCTGGTAAAAACTATACCTGTATGAAATTTCATCCAAATCGGTGGTTTAGGTGTAAAGAAAAGACAAACAAACTTAGTAACTTTCACATTTATAAAATTAGTAGGGATGGTACGAGAGCCAGGCAAAAATCTCGAAATTGATTTAATCATTTCACATCGCAAGAAATGATTGACGAAATTTGTGCTTGTTAAGTCGACCATTTTATCGATAGACATCAAAGATAGACGTGCCTTGATAATTCGAAATTCATAAAACACTGTTAATTGTTACTTATTATTATTTCTTTAAACAATAAGTATTATTGCGATTTAATCATGAATAAGGTTCTTGTTAGATATATTAAATATCATTAAATCTATCTGGGTATGAATAAACGATCACATTTTATTGAAGTGGTAAACTCAAGTTATTGAAAATTGTTTCCGATTTATCACAAATATTTTATCCACGTTGCACTGCTCAATCAACAAGTGCAATGAATTGAACACTGGATATTCTCCTCACTTATTCCGAGAAATCAGGATAGATTCTTTTTCAGTTTTTATCGGAATACAAGTAACGGCAGCCTTTTATAATAATTGCGATTCCGCTTCTACGTAGTTTATTTGCAAGACCGTTTCAATAATACTACAATCGTACTTATTATAAATAAATCTCTATTTTGTTTTACAAGTGTCAGAATAGATTCATCAAAAAATACGCGTAGTATTTTATGCTATAATATGATGATATGAAATTTGTATCTTAAGTTTGCAGTAGTGATATACCCAAAATAATGTTACAAAGAAGTGAATAAGAACAAATAAAGTAAATTTTAATACTTACCCAATGCCAGTTCGCATTGTATTTCGACGGGGCTTCGCAATAAATCTGCAACGTTCACGCCAGCATCATACGCTTCGAGGGCCAGCGTATTAAATGCTTTCTGAACTGTACAGAGACGTTTTCGCTCTTCTTCACGATCCAGTAAATTGCTGTACCTAATAATAAGTTTTGCTGGCTATTTTGTGTTTGTTTTAATAGTGCTCAATAAGATTGCATAACTAATATGATCTATTGGGTGTTTTGATGTTAAATTAAAGAAAAATATCAATATTTCACGAAAATTACTTGATATAAACTAGACAAATATAACTAAATTTACCACATCAACCAGACTATTCATATATATAACGGAAAACAAAGTGTTCGTGTTATATTTATTCCACGAAAAACTCATAGCTCCGCTCCTTATTCCTGTGAAATTTGTCATCAAAAAAGGTTCGGATGGCATGACTATATTGTAATCATAGAAAGAGATGTTTTTGGGACGACAAAACATCTTCATTTAATAGGGAAAAACGGCGGAGCCTACGTAAATTCAGATTAAATTACCTTCTGTATAAGCAAAAATGTAATTCTGGCAAGGGTCAACATATTGAATAATGCAAGCAATCTCACTCGTACCTTTTCGTATCCCGCCCCAACAGAACCTTTTTAACAATAAAAGATAACCTTAAAGATCTTAAGGTGTAGCGATATTTATGTACAGATAGCGGAGTCTCCTATAAATTACCGATTTTACGATCCCGCTGAGTAAACGGATCTCATTCCAGGGAAATGATCGTAAATTGTTACGCCCTAAACGTTGGGTCAGATGATAATGACTCAGAGAAAAATGTCGCAGGGTAGCATATCTAGACAAATTAAGGTATGTTTAAATAATTAATTTGAAGGTTAAAAATAGCATCTTTTTTCAGGCGACCATAGTTTGGACGTTGGCCGCTCAAAAAAAAACTTTGCTATACTTGATCTGGCAATGTCTATTGTTTTTATATACACTTTTCATTTATTTGATTGGAAGTCAACTTTTCTGTGAATGGATGGAATGGCTTTTCGATGTATGTTAAATTATTTATTAATCTAAATCTATCTCTTGTAAAGACACTTCATATTATTGAATCAAATATATTTATAACTCACAACATAAATCAACACGAAGTAGTTCCATTTTATATCAATCTCTCGTAAATTACCAGTTATTCTAGTAAAACACAATGCGCATTTATCTTGACAGATGAATTTAGGGATACTATGCCACCTACACATTTCTTTCCACCGGCTCCAAATAAAAACGTTTGGTCATTCATCGGCACTATATTTTCTTACCATTTGTCATCGCCCTCCAGTTGGTATGAGCCATCGTCGCTGCTTTTGTAACAGGCGCGAACAAGAGCGGTTTGTGCTGAGTCATGTTGTACTAATTGCTCAAAAGTTTCTTTCGGTATATTGAATGGTAGAACTGGTTGGTACGACGCCGCTTCGCCGCCTATTAAGCACTGCAATATGAAGCATGTTTAAATATAACTTTTAGCGAAGTTTTGTATTATTATTCATTAAAATATAGGTAAATCAGTTTATAGCCTTAATTATCATCATCGATCAGAAATGGTTTGATTATATGAAAAATAAGAGGTTATCAAAGTTCGGCTCTAACTACTTTTTTATTGCTCGTCCAATAATATTTTTTTATGTCATAGTGGGCGACTGAGCTGGTGGTTCACCAGATGGTAAACGATCCTCACCGCTCATGAACATTCGGAGAGGTTGTGCCTCTACGGATGCGCTACCCGCTTAAAGGGGTAAGAGAATAGGAAAGGATTGACTGGAAAAAAAGAATGGACTGGGACGGGTGAGGAAAAGGAAACTGGCCTCCGGCTCCCCCACTCACCGTACAAAACACAGTGACATGCCACTATTTCACGCCGGTTTTCTGTGGGGGTGTGGTACTTCCCTGGTGCGAGCTGGCCCATTTCGTGCCGAAGCGTGCTCGACTCGCACATACGAAAATATGTTCTACATCTCTATTACTTCATACGTTTTACGCATGAAATACATTGTGATCTCTTTTTAAGATAAACTAAATAAAAATTATTTTACGAAAGGTATAAATAAGATATAAGCCAATGAGTTGAACATTTTCTATCGCCACAACAATTTAAAAACAGAAATAAATTCATTAAGTACATAAACGTTCAAACATTTAAAGTAAGTAATTAAATGCAATCAATCAACTGTAAACCGCATTAGACGCTTATTAATCTATCAAGATGGATTTCGCAAAGAGCTAACAAAGGAATAATAGAACCATCAATTATACTCAAAACAATTATCCGTAGGTACCTAAATCAAAATTTGGAACTGAACCTTTTTAAGAATATAGCAACAATTCATAATTCATAAATAAAATTTACCCTTTTCGAGGATGTATATTGATAATACTTAGAATTTTAATGTACGTAAGTACAAGCCAACAATGTATTTTAGTAAGTTATTGCTTCACGAATTTCCGTTCGTAAATTGTATTCCAGTTTAAATATGCGTAATTACCTACAATGTACACTTAATTATCTACTTAATTATGTCCAAATTTATTCGGACATAATAAAATTGAATTACACACGCATTATCAGTTCTTTAATTTAATTACATTTATAATATGAAGGTGACAATATTTCAAAGTCACGGAATTTTGGATTCCATAGTTCATTCCTCATTAACCTATAAATTTTTATCGTATTCCCGCCAACAGAATTGTTTTCCATGCGATGGCTGACTAGAGGGTTTTAAAAGCTGAGCAGTAAACAAAAGCGTGCGAAAAATCCGAAAATGCTGATGCTTTTACTGTATTATACTTCGGCCGTTCAGAGAATGCGTTCCTGACACCTATCAGTTAGTCACGACTAGTGATGGGCACAACATAACACTGAGTTCATTACCGTTCCTCCAAAATGAACCGCCGCATTATTTTAAGACTATTTTCGTTTTAAATTGGCGGAATCAAAGAAAAAAGTAATTCATTTAATAAAATTGAATGAATAATTGAATGTGTGTACAGAATATTAATCAGACTCCGATTCGCTTGAGGAGGTGGTGTCTTCATCATCATCTTCGCCTACATGTATAATTATATTATTATCAATAATAATTATATTTTTATATTTCATAAAAGTTATTTTATAGTCCATTATTTTCAAATTCTTAAAAAGAAAAACAAAACGTATTATTTTATATTATAACTGTATAAGAACAGATAACGATACTTGCCTGTTATTTTTAGCACAGCACTACAAATATGAAGCGCTGATATAACCTTGTAATAGCGCAGTATAGATTTAGAAAAATATTGTTTACCAAGTTATTTGACACTCAGTTTGGCACAAAATTATAACATTCATTGATTATTGATATAATAATTTTTTTAATGCTCATCATTTGTTAAAACGGTAAACAACCAGCAAAAATATTTTTATTTTAACTGCACGCCATTACAAAGTTACGTCGTCAGTTCATTCGCGATGTGTCAGGAACGCATTCTATGAACGGCCGAACTATAATTGCAGTGAAACAAGTCCTAAAAATACATTTTATAAGAGAAAGGATTTCGGTATAAATATATATTTAAGGGTAAAGTAAATTATGGCATAATTAAAACAAGCTTTCTAACATTTAGTTACAAAGTACCTATTACGTATTATTTTAAACTAAACCTTCATGAGATTCTAAAATCTTATTGATAGATTTTTTTTTTGTATTTGAATTTCAAATTGTAGATAATACAGTTAGTTCTCCCGTATAATCGAATCTCGTATAATCGGAATAATCTCCAATCTCAAACAACCTCTAAACTACATAACTGATAACAATATATGACGTACATGCATTACGTGAAATTAAGCCTTATCTCAGGACTTACCAGAAAATACCCGGCCTTAGAGGTGCGATTACAGCATCGTATCTCGTCGAGATGATATCTCAGTAGCGTGGGATTAGTGTCATCGCCGCCGTCGGTGCCATAGTGCATATCCACGAACTCGATCTTTATAACATATTATAATCTTTATTACTTCGAGCATTCTCAATATTTTACGTTTCGTTTTTTAACATCTATGGTTACAAACATAGAGATAGGTACGTTCGTTAAGATAGCTGAATATATTGATAGCCGTTATGCGGTGCTACATCTTCGTTTTATTATAACTTTTTTCTTATTAAATTATTAGTTTAATACATTAACAAACATTTTTACATTTCATCACGTGTGTTAATAATATTTTAAAACATTGCAACCATCAAGAATACAATTAATAATAAAAAGAATATAAGAAATAGGTACAATTTATACGTGAATAAATACTTGCTAAAACTCACTACACAATGATTATTACTTATCAATATCTTTATAAGTTACGTTAAACTTCTTTTAACATCACCTATGCAACGAGGAAAAAAACTAAGCCTTGACCAACAAATACACTAATACAATTTATTTGTTTTAAAGTCGTAAACTGGAATCATGTATAGATTACCTACCTTCTATAAGTAGGTACTGGACCTTTTAGCTAAATATTTGTTGCTATTCATGCGCTAGTAAAGTTGGGATGGCGATCCAAGTTTGAACAATACCGAGTGTTATGGATCCCAACGCAAACTTTTGTAATAAATTCTCTACTAAACATGTTTTACGTTACACCGTCATTAATTTTAGAATGCCCAATATTTGCTTCGATAATGTGCAAGTATTTTCGATGGAACTTTACAAATACAACAAAGGAAGAAAATTAATGTGGCACTAAACAAAAGGTTTTAAGTTGTTCACATTAAACATTCTTACCTCCGCAAAAAGTAAAAAATATTTTACGACTGCTACACAGTACACGTCGCATGCCCATAATACATTCCCGCCAAAATGGCTCGATTTGTAAGTTCTTTTTTCTTTTTAAATTGTTTTTATTTTTTTTCTTTACGCGCTTGCTATTTATATTCGGCTTGTGAAAAATGCAGTTTAAATAGTACTTATTTTAAAAACAATGTTTTAATATTTTTTGTGTTCAATATGTGTCAATATTATTAGATGATTTCAAAGTAACTTTTAGGTAATTTTTGGAGTAAATGTTTGTATTTAGTGCAAAAAATTTGAAACACACAACTTGAATGTTTTTTTCTGATTTATTAAATTTTGTTTATAGTCTTATTTTTTGTTAATACAACTCACCTCAATATAGCGATCATCGTACGTGGACTGCAACTCAGGCCCAACCAATTCAAGTGTCTGACGTCTTTCTTCACGGAAATCTGTTATTTGTTACAATTATTATGAAAAAGTTAATTTAAATGTTTCTGATTATATGGCAATAAATTCGAACTTACACGTATTATGTAAAAGATTTTTAATCTGTTGTATAATGCATTCTATGATCTATGGTCTATGGACATTTGGTATTACCCGCGTGACTTATGTGCAAACATTTGGCCAACACTATAAAATAAGGCGAATATTGCCATAATGAAAGAAAAAGAAAAATAAGGGGGTTACTGTTTTTTTTTAACTGAAGCGTTAATAACTTTTTTTTTATCAACAGGCAAGCTTTTGGCAAGCGCTATCGCTTTATCTCGCCTGCTGGTAAGTAAAGATGTCTAAGATGGAGCGCGCTTTCCTAGAAGGTATCTGTTCATTCTACCCTTGAAAAAGTTGTGATGTATTAAATAAAATAAATAAATTCTGATATTATCTTAAATATTACCTACATCTTAAGTATTAATAATTGTTGACGGAAATAGATGTTAATGTAATTTAAAAATTTAAATAAACGAAATGCTTGTATTTACATAATATTTTGGTTGAAGCTATGAAATAAAGTGCGATTCAATGTGATAATTCCGAGATGAAATGGATTTGCTGGGTAGGATTACGTGCCCGCGTTGTGAGAGCTATTTTAGCCCTATTTGTATGTTATAGTTGAAATTATAACACATTTATGTACAATTGAATAAAATATTTCCAACATGTAAACTTTTTTGTAATAACCTGTAGAATAAATGCGAAATTTGCTTTGTTTCATTTTATATTTGAACTCCAATATTGTTTAAGCTCTGACGTTAATTTCCTTCGGTTTCGGAACTATGAAAATTAACAAATTTTTAATACCTTAAAAAATGTAGGTATGTATGTAATAATTGTGCTATCTATTCTTATATATTATTGTTGATCATTGAACTCTGACTTGTTCCTTCTTACGTCAGCTGTTATTTACTGTTTTGCATATGAATGCTTAGAAAAGCTATTAAGAAAAGTTATTTTTGTAGATGTTGTATTTCATCCGTAGTTATTGTGAGAAATACATACAGACATAAATGTAGGTCCAAATAAAATAAAAATTTTATCGATAACTGTCCTTTGTTCGCCAATTAGTTCTACGTCTCTGAAATCCCCACTAATATTATAAATGCGAAAGTAACTCTGTCTGTCTGTCTGTCTGTTACGCTTTCACGCCTAAGCCACTGAACCGATTTTGATGAAATTTGGTATGAAGATAGAACTGACCTTAGGAAAGGACATAGGATACTTTTTATCGCGAAAAAAGGGTAGCAGGGATTGAAATAGGGGATGAAAGCGATATAACCGAATTCTACGCGGGTGAAACCGCGGACGGAAAGCTAGTGTATATATAAAAAAGCGCCTACCATTATAAAGCGATGCTATGTAGATCTTGACAGCGCGTGCCCCCGGCCACTTATCGCTCTCCTGGGTGAATCCCTGAAGCGCTTGAAGCACTAAAGGATCCGGAGCGCTCATTGCGCCCCGCCCCTCGCCTCACTTCACCCCGCACTCATACTCGTCACACTGTAACAAAATTGCTATTAGTATTGTAACTATAAATGTCGATCATTATTTTCAACAAAAAACTTGACCCCCATGACATTGTTCGAATTAGACCAAATTATAGAAAGAGAATCATAAAAATCGCTTCATCGGAGGTAACAAACACAAAACATACAATCGAATTGATAATCTACTTCTATTTTAAAGTTGTTTTAAAAAAATGGCAAAGATCTAAGTCTTGTCTAATCTAAAATAGATTTATATAGCCTGGAAGTTAATGTACTGATTATGTAGTATTTCTTTTGTTTTGTAAGAGTAAATTGTAAAATAAGAATTCGCGAATGTTTGAAAATGAGAATTGGCAAAATCAACCAATCAATTGTCAAATCAAAAAATATAGAAAGTCGAAAATAGAAAAATAACGCCCAATATAACATTTTTGCATCGGTTTTTCAATCCAGATTTAATTTTAGAAAAAAAAATGCTCTTCCTGAGACGTGTATTTGTCTATAAAAATTACAGATGACGCATTTATAAAATGCCTATAGTTTTTATTTAGGGCAATAATATACATCAATTATATAGATTAATAAGTTATAACATTGACAGAATGTAACTGAAAATTATTTCAAATATAATACACATTATTAACTTCTTAAGACTTTCATGAGATTATATTAATTCGTCAATTAACTTCCTTACAACATATTTCATTACATCTATAGATCCCGCTAATTTATTTTCCGTTACGGAAATTTGTATAATCTTCAACTCGATTTATAAAGATAACCTTTATCGTGCCTTTCATTTTGTTATTAACTGAGGTTTATTCAAAGAAGCTTAGTCGAAAAATAACTACAGGATTCATATTCTCAAAATGCATCTATTTATTTGATAAGGTCTATTTACTGAAAAAATAAAATACACTAACTACTTTAAAGGTTAGAAAATGCAATATCTACTATATGGGATGGAATCAAATCTCTGGGCACTAATGATTCTGTAGTATAGTATAGTAGAAAACAAATGATAAATGATGTTATAATTCTCGTAACATGCTGGCCATATCTATGTGGAATAAACGCAATAACAATTGAGATACCCCCAGCATGAGGTTAATTTTGTTTTTATTTAACCCTCCTGATCCGTTCTATAAGCAATTCTATCATAAGAGGAATAATAAGAGGCTAATAAGTAACACATACTGTCCTATATAAACTGTCACGTTACTTGTATTATGAAATATGCTCTTTTGCTGCACGTTGGATTATTAGGCGATCCAGGCCAATGAGGTTTTGAAATAGATTTAAACCCATCTCTTTGGCAAACGGAGGAATAATACAAATCGTTTCGATTAATTGTATGGCGGATTAAATTAAATGATAATTTTCTTTAAATCCACACGTACGTAAGCGCGCGTGCACACACTCTTTCAAAAACACGCAGAAAGAAACGCACATCTGATGTATGTATGTTGTAAAAAAGGTTGGTAATTTTCAATACGTTCAAATAATCTCTTCTGAGTATTTGGGTGAATCAATAGACCAACAAGAAAACTTTTAACGAGGGTGAGCTCTATACACTTTTCCATATAAAAAACCTACGCTTGCATATATCCTTAAATTATACAGATCCTTAGAATTCACCAGATGGCACGCAACAACGTAAAAGTAGGCAATTATCTCATGAATTATTCAGAAGCGGGTAATTTACGGGTATTTTATAAGCACCTGTGGCGTATGCTTTCGCGTACATTTGCTGACGGCAATATAGATCACATTTTGATAAATGCTTTTTGCAAGTGGTAATACCAAAAATCCTTTTTTTTCATATCAAGTACATGCCATATAAATAATTAATACTTAATCTATGGTAAATATTTATATTTCCACTATTTTCTGTATTCCGATATTATTACTAGACTCTGTCTGTATATCTGTATTATATTCACGCCCTAACCACGGAATTCATTACGATAAAATTGGATAAAAATGTCAATGTCATCCCAGGACACAGGATATTTTTTATCTCTGTCTTGCTTTGACAGTGCGAAGCTGCGGGCGAGATATCCAGTCAATAATAAAGAGCAATGTAATTTTTATGTCCAACTTAATTCATATTATGTCATTTCTCCATCATCAACAAAGGCAATGTATTTTCATCAAATTTCATAAACAAAACAAAGCTTGAGAACTCTAAATTTTTCTTTGTACTATGTAGATGATAACTTTTATTCAAACCAACATATGCCCCAAATGTATCCCACAGAATTGTGTACACAAAATAATGAATTACTTATGTACACGTGCCAGCAAACGTGAATAGGTACTATTATTCTTTCAGCATAATCCCTGAAGTGCCCGGGCACAATAGCTTGCATTATTTAATCATCTTTATTGTATTTTTATCGTTCTCATACCACTATATACCATAGTATACAATATTCATTGTGGTTTAAGGTACTCAAATTTCGACGGACCGACGGACGTTTTTTAAAAAGACAAGATTTTATTTAAACGTCTTTAATAAGTGCTCTCTA
>NC_052114.1:7829215-7834617 GCF_012273895.1 Zerene cesonia
GGGTGGTCCTAGTTATGCCGCGTTAACAAATACGACATCACTAGCATGTACTGCGGGTGGCCCCGATATAACTAGGTAGCACTCATATCTTGTTTATTGTATTGCTGTTATACAAGTTCTTTCATATCATCATAACAACAATAAATGTATTTTTAATCTACACAAGTGTTTTTGAATGTAATATGATTGAAGTGAATTACTTGAAAAATACTGAGTCAACATCGAAGGAACCTCATTACGTGTACAGTGTAGGTTATCGTTTTACTAGGTGTCAATCATTTCATCCACTTATTTTCTGTTGTACTATACGGCCTAATAAATTTAAGACTAATAAAAACAGCGGAAATTACTCAATTATAGTACATTAAGTACACTCCCTAAACTAGGATTGCGTGTTAATGGTATCTGAGATAAAGATGTTGATTTACTACGTTTCAAATATACTTATAATGGAAGTTATTCTTTGAAAATTATAAGGTTATAATTAAGTACATATAAGAAGCACGATTTTAGTTTAGCACTACATTCTAGGCACCAAAAACAATAATAATTCAAAATATTAATTGGCAATACATATATTTATTTCAAGCCGCTTGTCACAGCTACCACTGAATGACCCAGTGTATAAAAAAATACAGCCCATGACACTCATTGATAACGTGGCTCTCTATGAGAAAATTATTTTTTAAAACGGTTTAGTATATCCAGAGATTACAACCGACAACGTAACAAAGTCACAATATCACAAAGTTACCTCCTTGTAGTTAATCAATTTGGATGAAATAGTCGGTTTTAGGAAAAATAAAGCTATTCGTATTTCACTCTATTCAAGAGATATCACATTCAGGCAATACTCGTACACTCCGAGTTAGAACCGATTTCGCCGATGATATTGAACGCTATTAGAATATCATGTTTAACAAAGATCACGGCTAGGGATTGCATTTCACAAACATATATACGACTGAGTGCAACTTGGAATAAGTTTAGATCCATAACATTCTTCGTTTCATAGGAATCTCTTTTAGAACTATACCAATTAAAAAAAATATATCTAATACCAATCGCCTCAGGGCTATATTCGTTATTTGTGGTCAATATAGTGAAAAAAGAAAACGGAACTCCCATTGCATACACGTTGAATGTACGCTCAATATACAAATGAAAAGTTTAAAGTAAATAGCTTATGGCTGTGCTATAAAGAACACCTGTAGCGTGCGTCCAATATTGATCGCGTTTTAAACGTTCTATACATCAGAGCCCGTTTATATTTATGGTAATAATTCATTTGCACTTTATAATAACATTTTAAACGTGGAACATTTATATGTTATAATGACTTGGTTACTTTTAACTCCAGTTTGCACACGAAATTTTATAACAAAATTTTCCGTTCAATGAATAACTCTAAAATGTTCATCAAGCTATTTTTAAATGTATATGAATTCACTTTAAGTGCTGTGTTGACTTAGTAAATATTTAAAATTGAAGTGAAACATATCGACATTAGGAATATTAATATGAAAATATATATATATATATATATATATATATATATATATTCGCTTGGCTTTATTATGATTCTAAATAAAGTAAATCCTACACGAATGGTAGTGGTACATGTACATGATTCATTCATAATTATTTGTATTCCGTAATTATCACATTACATTGACTTTTTGATATAACTGTCACAATGTATAAAAAATCTTTACTAAATAAGGTGAATAGTGTAAAAAAAAAATTATGCCAAGTAGCTAGGCCATAACATTATTTTTATTTGGATAACTCTCGTTCGTATAATATGATTACTTTCTAACATTACACCAATAAATTTGATACAATAATATCCGATGTTCTTATCTCCATTGTATACACCTATATCGCTATGTATGCCTTTGAGGCTTTGAGTATGGTATTACCATAATTACTCTAATTGATTTGCAGGTTCGGTTTAATTTACGTCAACGTCATACGACGTAATTAATAATTATATTACGACCTAATTCTACCAATTAGTTCAGCTGGACTATACCGGGTATGAATCTTCAATATATTGAGCAAATTGGAATTATTGGAGACGCTTGAGGTATCATTGTGTTTCAAATCTTGCGTTAAGAAATTTCTATTTATTAATATTGTAAAGAAGCAAGTTTATTCGCAACCACAAGCACAAATTATTTAAAAACAACGGTTTAATTTCTTCTTTGTTTAGTACAACAAAAATAATAATACCAATTATATTACCCTTAAAAGCTCCGACTTTACCAAGCAAATATTTTTTCCTATTCCGGGTCAACCTGGGTAAAGTCGAGACAAGCAGCTAATTTGCTATAATATCAACAAAGACACAATTAAAGCCTACATGGACATAGTCGTTTCACATTGTTTTACTAATTAAAACTATAAAGTGAATAAAATATCCGAATCACAATAATTTTCCAGGTTAACTCGTAGGTTAACCGGAAAATAAGCTCGTGGGCTGTGACGAACGAAACCTTACCACTACTTCGGGTCGTCAATCTGGACGACCAATATATTCCTTATTCATTCTACACTAGGAAACAATTGTATGAACTGTTATTAGACTAAAACTTATTAATACCTTATTATTCGTAGCCTCAAACGTAAATTAAACTACAAATTTCATTCACTTGTAAACATATAAAACTCTCATTTCACAAAATCTTTTTACGCACCAATTTCAAAGAAACGACAGAAAATGACGTTACGTGAATTTGATTTAAGGAGAATTTTAACGTCTTTTACCGGGAATTGTAAGCGTTTTGTCCGAGATTATCTTTTCATAAGCTTTGGCATTTTCTGTAAGTAATCATCCACTCTTACGTTTAAGCTCAACAAATTTCATAATCGTTTATTAATTAGGAAGTAGATGAGAGTACGTACCTGTCTAAATAACTAACAGGAAATGGCTTTTTAAAATAAACAAAAATATGTACATATCAAACAATGACATTATTATTTAATTCTAAGATATTATGATCATAGACCATAAAAGTTTAGAACTACGGGGCTTTATACTACCAAAATTAATGAAAGTATCTCAGATTATTCGATGCAAAATATAAGAACTAAAATAATCCCCTTAAGCCGAGCTCCGGGTCGCTATAAATAGTTATCCTCGATGTAAATCCAGTTAAAAATATATGATAAACTTCCTATAAATAAACTTCCCTTTTAAACTGAGAGCCCAAGTCAATTACGATGTCACTTATAATAGAACGCAGAACCGCAAATAAAGTGAATAAAACAACCAACGGTTCACCTCTTAGTTTGATACTAACTCACTTCTGCCACCCCCGAGTTAACCCATGTCATTTCCAATTCAAGGTATTAATAAACATTACATTTGAACTAAACACGAACATTTATGTATATGTTATTTATTATTATAAAAAACATAGGTGTTGAATTTTGAGAGTAATATATATTTTATGTATAACATTCAATTACTTAGACAAACAATTTTCAATTTTATCGTGAACAAACGCTGGATGGAGAACGTGCGATATTGCGGGGTATTAAATATCCATATATTTAACAAAGGTTGTCTACATAAACCGATTTCCTGAACAACGCCGAAAAGGGTCTATCCCTACATCAATGCACATACAATTAAATTTTACCAAACTGAAATATTTTCTCAATAAATATATTAAATTTAATGTTTATTATGCTGTAGGCGTATTTATTTCTTTACAATTCAGGAATCAGCAGCAAAACCAGGTATCGTTAGATAAAGCGACTACTTGTTTTACAATGACTTAGTGAAACCGAAACTTAGAAAAAACTAACTAACGCAACTGTAACGTGTATTGTTTTGGTTTGTATTGTTTTTACCTTTGAAACGACATTTTATCCCTTGTAAAGAACTTGGCCACCAACAAATACTATATTTTATTGAATAAATGGAACACATTGTACTTAAAGTCGCAATTCGCTAACAGAATCCCAAATCCGCAAACACAAATAATGCAGCTTTAGTTGTATGGTTATTCCACAATATATGGATACATTAAATTAAACCCTAAATTAACTTCTAGTGCAAACTGCTATACTGTTTATAAATGCGATCTTAGGATGTTGTGATTTAAGTAAAATAACACGGTGTTTTCTCCCAGGTTTGTTGTGTGTTTTTTGTCACAAGTAAATTTTAAATTAGTATTTTTCATCGGCAACTACAATAAAATACACATAAGAAAGTTGTGAGATTTAGATGATATTCCGATCACTCGTAGAGTGATTTTAAATAGTCACAAGAATTAAGAACCTATTTGCATAATCGTCCGTGTAACTATTTTTCTTTCTAAGCTATAAAACACGTCTCTTATTAGTAGTATGCGATTTAATATTATGGTAACAAACAAGTCTGTTTATCCATGGCGTAATTAATATGATCCCCTAATCGGTGAATTTCGCATCACAATCTAGCAATAAACGGTGTACATCGAGTCTAATGGAAATTGATTCTATCATAATTTTGCTGTAATGGTATTAAAATCTCGACGTTCCCTATACGTTATTAAACTACTGGGTACCCTATATATTAGAATGAGACCTATATATTATTATGGGACTTTGTTACATATAAATACTAACATGTAAAAATATACATATCTTTAAGAAATATGTATATATATGTACTAATATATGAAACGTTTGTTAATAAAATGATATTTAAATTTAACTTAGTGTGCATTCAATCTATGAAGTGTTTAAAGGTAAAGTGTGAGCCGCAGTACAGGAAATATCAAGTCCGGATAATGGATGAATAAAAATATAGTTATATAACTTGATAAAGGAAGGAGGAATATAAATGGTATTTTATGCGGACTCTTCTCTAGAGATGGAGGTTCGCTATTGATGCCACATTTCCAATCGATTTATTAAATAGACATTCCATTGTTTGTTGGAAGTTCTTCTACGACTTATTCTTTATTGTCGGTGTCAAAAGATATCGTATGAATAATATTACAATATATATCTATATACATATTTGTACAAGATAATGGCATACATTAGAAGGATCATTGTTGTTAATATTTTATTGCATACATTAAGTATTTTCTCACAAATATTTATGCTCAGAATGATACAGCCTCCTTTGTTACGTGCCTCGGCTACTCACAAAGCGAGTTTCCAAAACTGGCTCGGTCGATACGGCTTCGAGCTCCTATTTCGTATTTAATGTAGCACAGGTGAAGGCTTTTTCAGACCTACGTCAGTTTTAATCATATTACATCACCAGAAGGCACGTGCAACTGATGTTGGACCAAATTCTATGTCTGAATTTCGCCAACGTGAAATTTAATATACCTAGTCTTGCCATAAATATTGTAATAAAGAAAAAAGAAAATTGTTAACTGCAAATAACATTTATT
>NC_052114.1:7835617-7894044 GCF_012273895.1 Zerene cesonia
CGCTATAAATTGGAGTTTAATAGAAAACGTTTTTGGTATTTCAACACAAACATTTTCGATGTAAAACACACTCTTCTGAGCGTTACGAAATATTTTCGTTTCGAGGACAAATAATCAAAAAGTAAACAAAGAGATGTCGTGCATCTTACTTTTTAATTGTACGAGTTACATAATACATAAAGCAAAATCCGAGAAAAGTTGAAAACGGACGACCCATATTTGAAATATGAAAAGCATAAATTAATTCTTTAAATTATATGAAAATTTTCAGCGGTAAAAAAAATTAAAAACCCACCGCCTATCGTATTTTACCTTAGATGGATTTGAACACGCGAAGTTACGTTGCGAAATTGTAATATTCTACTTTATTACGGAATTGCGTGCCGTGAAAAAAGGTTTTCGTTGATGTGACATGGAATAAAACCTTAAACTCTTTGCGAACTATTAAATTTAACCTAAACAATGGCTGGTGGTGTAGACAAACGAATAAATTTGTACGAAGGTAACCATGGTACCGGGAAGCTAGTAAAAATTTTAAACGCATTATTAAAATTGGAAATATGAAAATGTTAGTTCTGATACAAATTTATTTAAAAATGTCTTTCTAACCTCTATGTGTATTATATACCATATGTTTATCTAATATATATATAACTATATATATATATATATATATATATATATATATATATATATATATATATATATATATATATATATATATATATATATATATATATATATATATATATATATATATATCACGATTAATGAAAATTATTTGCATTTGATTTCCTTATGTTACTGAAAAACGTATTTACACAGAATTTAGGTAGTTTTCTTTAAAATATTTAAAACGTCTAGTATTATTTAAAAGTTAACCATTTCGTTCAAAGCTTGCGTGTCTAGAACCATTAAAATATTTACCGTGAAACACAATATTAATACCAAAGGTTGTCATTTAACGATCCCGCCCATAACTCCGTTGAATTAATACAGTCTACTAAATTCAGTATAGCGAAAATGAAGGATTCATCTTATTTCTCATCAAAATATCGTTTTAAATTATATCGCTAATTATATAAATATTTGAATGAAGAAGAATACGTAACATACTCATTCCATAAATTCTCGCATGCATTAAAACTACCAATGCAATTATAATATAAAATGATGCATTATTTTAAGCATTAACATAATACCGATTATAGAGTGAAATATACGAGAGTATAATTTATAATCATTACAAAATTATCACGAGCTTTTGCGAAGAACCACTCAGATAAATGGAATTTTAAATCACATGCCGTAAGCGATTGCAGCGTGGTACAGATGTCAAGTATAGATTTAACAAACTGGTGCGCTTTAGTTTTTTTTGCACATTATTTATCCAATGTTATTGAAGCAAAATTAAATTATAAGACGAGGATCAGCACGCTGACAAACTCGTCCTAGAATTATAAACGTCAATTTATAAGCTATTAAATGTGCTGGAAGCTTTAAGATGTTATACCTGAAAATATACTGTTCTATAAGGTATTGACTATGCATATAACTTCTCAGTCTCAGTCTGAAAATAATAAAATAAAACTTACATAGATATTCTATTCACACCAACGATAGGTGTACCTAATGAGCTAAAAAGAGAACCTTTAGGAATATACCTTCTATACCTATAGATATAACGCTGAGGTGTATATCTAGGTGTATCACGTCTCGTCTATTTCCTTTCATTTCCTATCGTAAAAACGGCGAAATTTCAAACGGAATGGAGGCCACAACGCACACAGCTTTTTGGATTCATCATTCAAACTGCGAATGGATAGAAATCTATCTACGTTAATGGTCCGCTTCTCTGAACTCATAAAATTTGAACCTTTCAACCTGAATAACTTTCTTCGACATAAATATTATATATGCCTTTGTAGATTATCACTTGCCATTAGTATAAAAATCAAATTTTGTTCATTTATAATGTGATAAATGTTTTTAATCTTGACTGTGACATATTTATGTTTACTGTGTGATAAAGTTGTAGATATTTTTTTTCCTATAAGAATTTTTTTAACCTATATAGCTACCATTATTATGGTTGCCCTCTGTGCATTTTAAGTTAACTATTGTCACTTATAATTGTAGTTTTTATGGAGTACAATAAATAATTTTTCATTTCATTTCTTTCATTCTACCATTCTACTGGGATACGACATTTGTAAACCACAAAATGGGAACGCGGCTTGAATTACTCACCTTAATTAGAGTTAGACGTTAGAACACACGTGTACTTTCCTTACATTTCCCTGTAATGTTACAGTTAGTTTCGTTAAATAAATAAGTAAAACAAATTGTTGGTGCCTTTGTTTATAGCATGCATATAACTCAAAAATCAATTATTCTTTAAGCGCATTTCTAGAATATACAAATAGTAATTACGACGCACACAAATTTAAAAATAAAATATTGTGGAAACTTAATCATTAGAAACTGTTAATGTAGCTCTTGTGTGACTGTCTCTTAATCATGTTAAAACCATTAAACCGATTTAGTAGAAATTTGGTACAGAGATATTATAAGAACCGGAAAAGAACACAGGATAGTTTTTATTTCAAAAATCCCAGCTCTGACTATCTAATTTTTTATTTGGCTACGAAGGGAAAGCCGCTAGTGGAAAGCTAGTGTAAAATCAACTGTTATTACAAGATAACAGCTTATCACCCCAATTTTTTTCAATTTTAAATGAAAAATTTATTCAAATTCGCTTAAAAGAAAAATCCAATTCCATTATAGGATTTTTGCGCAATGTTTTAATCCGTAGAGGCAGCGGGCAAATCAATACGATATTGTGGAATCCATTACAACATTTCATGCTGGCCAGGTGACTACACAATTATTTATTTAAAACCCCAGCTACGGTTTTTATGAAACTTTTCCATTGCGGTACGTACGTTAGGGACATGCATTTATCATAGGACGCATTTTATTTTATTTTTTTGTTTTTGTATGGTAGGTTAGTAAAAGCTTAACTGTAAGTATGTGGGGTCAACTTTTTCCCAATACTTTTTACTGCAAACTTGAAAATTTAGAAATGAAAACTTTTAACTAAGCATCCATATATTATTATTTTAAATCACATCAGACCAATCTTATAGAGAGTCTTATAAAGATGAATTTTCACCAAGAAAACTCTTTATTAAATTAGTCTGATGTTTGAATATTTTTTTTTTTATTTGAACTGCTTTTCATTATGCTTTTGTAAATAACCCAATATATTTGTCGTTTTATAATCCTTTAAAATGTATTCAGAGAAAGAGTCACAGCATTGTTTTATTGTACATTGTATACTTTACGTTAACTCTAAAGAAACAAAAGTCAGTAAATACGCGACCATTTTGTGACGACAAATAAGTTGGCTTCGTGAGTACAGAATACACTCACGCCATCCCACTGGTGTAACTAAGTTTCTCATTCAAATATCAGAATATCTTTACATTTTCGCGGTTGTTCGTTTAATGCTTTTTTTGCGAATTATGAAATAACTAGCTGCGCCCCGCGGTTTCACTCGCGTAAGCCCATATCCCGTAGGAATATCGGGATAAAAAGTTGCCTTTATGTTATTCCAGTTGCCCAGCTGTCTACGTACCAAATTTCATTGCAATCGGTTCAGCAGTTTTTGCGTGAAAGAGCAACAAACACACACGCATCCTTACAAACTTTCGCATTTATAATATTAGTAGGAAGAATATGCCTAAATAAAGGTTTAAAATTTATCAACTGCAAATGATATATCTAGATTTCAAAATAACATTATTCAAGCCCCAAGTGCTTATAAAGTGTCGTGCAATCCAACAAAAACCGAACCTAAAAATTACCCCGATGTTTTTATACATTTCGTCATGGCATGTCAATTCAATTACACGTTGGAATTCACACGAATGTTTCTGACAGAGGCTTGACGTCAACGGTCGGGTGTAGCTTCTATTATTTTTACTCGTGCGGGGAAGTTAAGCTAATTATTTTCCTTGTTTAAAAAGCAATTGGGGTAGAAAAAAGAACGCGCACCGCACGCAGTGAACAGAATAATTTAATTATTTCTCTAATATAATATTAAAGCTCTTTGTTGTGAATTTTTAACGTATTAGCATCATATGATATTTCATCTATATATATAAAAGAAAGTCGTGTTAGTTACACTATTTATAACTCAAGAACTGCTAAACCGATTATGTTGAAATTTGGTACAGAGATAGTTTTAGATCAGAGAAAGGACATAGGATAGTTTTTATCCCGGAAATCTCACGGGAACGGGAACTTCGCCGGTAACACCCCGGGTCTATCTTACCGTGACTACGCGGGCAAAGCCGCGGGCGGAATGCTAATTGATTATATAATATAATAAAGTTTTCCAGTTAAAAGTTTACCAACTAAATAAATGAATAAAGCCTACACAAAGAACAATTTCTACCAGATTTGTTTTTCTTGTATGATTATATGATTGTTAGTAGACTGTAGGTACATATTTAAAAGTATATAATTGGTCAACTGACTTGAAATATTATTAGTATACATAATATCGCTTTTAATTTAATCGTTCGTTCAATAACAACAAAAGGTGTAAAGTCGGAGATGTGCATCAGACGCTATTCAAATCTGTAATCCATTTTATTAGGTAACTTCGAATTCACATTTCACAAGCACACAAAGCGGTGCAAACGCCACAATTCTATCTTGAATCGACATCTTATATCGAAATTTCAAAGGCCGACTATCACAAAACAATGCTTTACTGTTGTCGATGAAACGTACGGTGTGGACGGCTCACCACAAGTCTGCACGATTCCTGGAAGCGAGTATTGCTTGGTTGGTCTAACTTTATGCACAATAGCGATACGATTAGTGATTCCACGTTCGTACAAATACGTGCTGCTGAATTGTGATGCCGCAATTAGTGAGAGCGTCGTGTTTATTATGGTGCTAATTGGCGTATAATTTTTACCGCAAACAGTATGTGAAATGAGAGATTTTTAAAGATAATTTTTTCAATGCTATAAAACTAAAAATTTCAAGCTATGTGAATTATTAAGTATTTCAGGAGTGAATTGTTATCATATACTCATATGGCTATTTAAGGCAAAAAAGATCCAACGTGAAAGTAGAAGGAATGCAAACTCTAAGAAAAGCAACGACGATAATTTTGAAAACTTCTGAGACAAGTTTTCAATGACGATCGAAAACTAATAAATGAATTTTGAAACAACGAATTAACTTTCTTCATTAGCATAGAACTTTATGAATTGAAAATGGAATTAAATACTATTTCCATTAGTTTATCTGAAGAGTATCGAGTAAGACTACCAATAACAGGAGAGTGCATAAAATGAATAGTAATTGCTTTTCTAGTACTTAAGCTTGCAAATGTTTGAGTGCAAGAGAGCAAATAGCAAATATATTCACACAATAAAAGCGAAGAAGTACCTGAACTGTGAACGTTATAGTTAGTTTTAACACGTCTAGGACTTTAACGACATAATGTTTTAATATTGCTAAACGTTTCTGAAAATAAACTTATATGGCTGTTGTTAAATGTTTATAGATTGTAAAGGAATGGTATATAAGCGTTATATTTTTGGTATTTCATTCAACCAATCCATTGCTGGATCTGAGCGGAATATTAATGACGAGATAGCCTTCAAAAGACAGGAAGAAAATATCGATTCCAGTACGTGGAGAGGATTGAGAAGTAACCTAGATTTGTTGGCTTCTGAAATATTCACAAGCAGCCGGGAAATTAATTTTGATATTTGTATTTACATAAGAATTTATATTTGTGACTCCAGATAAACGCTCAATTTGATTTATGCGTGTTAAAGTTTATAGGAATATCATATGCTTAGCTTGTATCGGTTTTGGATAGGTATAGCAATAGTTAGACTTTATACATATACATAATTAAAAACTAGCTTATGGCTGTGGCTTCGCACACATTAAATTCGTAATAGATGTTATCATACATATAAACTAACCTCTTGAATCACTTCTTCTATTAAAAAACCCGATCAAAATCCATTGTGCAGTTTTAAAGATCTAATTATACATATATACATACAAAGGAACAGACGCGGGAAGCTGGCTATGTGAACTTGGCACCCGACTTTAAAAAAAATAATTCTTTGTAGTGATAATGTTATATTAAATATCTTTCAAGTTTACTTATAACATGGCAAATATTTTTCAATACTTACAATAAATAGAGGCATTATCCTAAGATGCGCTACGCTTGATCAATAACCACCAACATTTACAATACTGTAGGACTGTACATCAAAGTTATTTGCATACTTTTCCTTATTAAACGTCAAGACATATTTTAACTGCGTCTGCGTAGCGTTACAATCGTGAATCATGCTGAGACGAAATCGGCCGTCTATAAAAACCGAAATAGAAACTAAACGTATTCATTTACTCCAACATTTGTGAATACCGCTTTGAATATTTTAACTACACTGCTAACTGTAGCGTCAACGATAACAATAATATTATTGTTATATAGCGTTTTAATCGCCTCGCCCTGTTTATTATCATTATATATTTAGAAGATATATCTATGAATGATGTCAAGTACAAAGCTGTACAAAAAATATATACATATTAGGAGGATTCATATATCAAAAATACTGTAACATTTTTAGGATTAAGTTGTTATAAACGAAGTAGGGAACTTGACACAAAAGGCGAAGAGTAATAATGATACTCTTAGCTAAATTTATATTTAGTATAACTATTATATATCCTATATCTAGTAAATACACTTTGTGTAAAAAGATCAAATTAATAATCCTATTATTATAATATTTGTCAACCGTATATTGTGGTTAATGCGATAACAGGATTACAAATAATAATTTAAGCAATTAATCAACTAAGCCTTAGCAAAACTTTCAAGGTATGGATAACCCCTTTTGAAATTAATAAGCGTTATACCTACCTTTTAATTAACAAGATCTTTGTTGCTTACAAGTTACAGGTCGTAACAAATTGTTGATAGAAATAGAAATAATTATGATAGATTCATGTTCAAGAAAATAGAGTAGAAAGTTATCATATATTTGCCTATCTATTTTGAATCCTCAATCATCATATTAATAAGAATATAAATCAAAATCGAAAGTATTTCCATTTCTAAGGTGCCTATACGTCGTATACCGTTCTTAGAATTTGACCCAATGACGAGCCTTGGTATATGTAAAAACTCTTACTAATATAAACGCGGAATTTCTATACATAATATAAGAATATCCCAAACAGCGCAACGATACGCAATTATATACTCAGGTTGATTTTTACGTCTTCAGAGAGGTGGGAGTTAAAGAATGACATATTAAGCTACTTTTTACCGCGGTGAAAAACAATCATCCACATGGGAATTTCCTCTAAATAGGCAAGTGAAGCCGCGGATAGAATGCTATATAAAATATACTAAATTGCAATTGACGTCCCAAGGTTCATTTTACCCTTCATCTCTATTAAATTTGCCTTACCCATGTACAACATGCAAATTTTTATAAGCTGTTCCTTTTTCTCTTCCTTTATTATATTGCTTACTGATTTAGTAGACATTCAAAGCATTAAACAGCACATCCGATTTTAGTCTGCTAATATTTACCCACTTAATCAGAGCGCGTTAGTTCATCTTATAGGCATGTTTTTCTCGTTTTATATGATTCTACGGAATGTTGTAACTCTTATTTACCTTTCCGCTGAATAAATATTTCTTCGTTTCATGCATTTATACTTTTGCCTTACATCTCGTCTTCTGCTGGCTGGATTCCAAAGAGATTAGACGCCGGCTGATAGTTGCTGACAATGAAGGAAATCTTATAGGTTTATTTATTTAACGATCAGAATTTAGGCCCTTTGTTCAATAAATAATATGAAATGATTTCTTTTGAAATAAATGGTTTGTATGTCGGTTAGTTCGTTAAAATAAGATTTTGTATTATGCAAAAGAATAACAAAGCTGACTGTACATTATTCAGTTCACCTTTTTGTTATCCCTAATCAAGGGGATAAAATACAAGTTATATAGAACAATGAGAGATTTATGGCCTTTGTACTTTTTCCCTAATGGAAGATTTTCGGTCTTTCTATTAACAGCACTTAAAACGTATGAGTTTTTATGTACTTCGTTTTACTCGTAATAGTTTTTCTATTTTCTGAATCACTACATGGTATAAAACAAAGTCCCTTTCTCTGTCCCTATGTCTCTTTGTAGGCTTAAATCTTTAAAACTACGAAACGGATTTTGATGGGGTTTTTTTTTTAATGGATAGA
Organism: Zerene cesonia; assembly: GCF_012273895.1. Classification (NCBI taxonomy): domain Eukaryota; kingdom Metazoa; phylum Arthropoda; class Insecta; order Lepidoptera; family Pieridae; genus Zerene; species Zerene cesonia. The sequence goes on from NC_052114.1 coordinate 7,843,946, forward strand.
ATGGTTGATTCAAGACGAAGGTTTATTTGTAAGGTGGGTGGACCATTGTAACGAATAAACAAAGTGTTTATGAGTTCAATTACTGAAGTCTAGGAAGCGAGGGCATTAACAAAATAGCAACGCGAGCGACTCGCCGCCGCGATGTGTCTTTGATTTGGGTGAAGCTATGAGTGAATGGAAGGAACTTGTTGTCACATGACAATAACTATGATTTTTTTATAGTTGGCCTTCAAAGGAGCATGGTCTTCCATGGTCCACCCACCTTATAATAACATCTATAATATATAAACATATCTTATAAACTTAAATTATTCAGTTTTAAAGTCTATACACTTGCAGTACATTGTGATCAAATTTTGTAAAATATGGATAGATGTCGACGAGATAAAACTTCGTAGCTAGTCCAAGATCAAAGAATCTCACGAAAAATCTCAATGTAATACATACTTTGTGTTAGTGAATTATGTGTTTAGGTATTCTCTACTTCTAACTAATAAGAATAGTCTCTACTCTCATAATATCGTGGTTAAATAGCATAAAACACTATTCGTATCTTTTAATATAAATGTATTGTAATTTTACATCTAGAAAAAATTGAAACGATTACAATTCGTTGAAATAAAAACGTATTAAAATAATAAGTTTACAATAAAAGCTCTTAATTTTTTAACGTTAAATGGCAATAAATCTTAACCGTCAATACAAATGTAACTACATTCCAACAGTTAGTGATAATTCTTTTTACACCAACAACTGTTGAGTTTAGAGATGAGATCTAGCTCAACAGTATTTGGGTCTCATATACAAACTCAAAGAAGGAAGCGATAAATCTTAAAACATGTTTTATAAACAAGATACTGAGTAAAGCCGAAACTTTTACCTCGCAAAGCAAATATCATTAATGAATGTTTATGGTGATATTTGCGATCCATTGGAATCGATTTGAAGCAGCGTTATTAATAATTCATCTCATCACTAGCTGTAACCCGCGGCGTCACTCGCGTGGTTCCCGAATGAAAAGTAGCCAATGTGCTAATCCAGGCTATAATCCATCTCTGTACTAAATTTCCTACAAAGAGTAACAAACATCCATACTTCAATCCATCCATCCATACTTGAAACCTTTTGCGTTCATAATATTATATTAGTAAGATACTTTGCAGTAGACAATCCATAGAACATTTAGATAAAATAAAATATGTAGAACATTTTTATGACACTTATGATTCTTGTATTGTTTGCTATAATAATTCGTTATTAATATTATTCAATGTACAAATAGTTCTTTCTGTATGTCTCTTCTCTCCTTATTCACTGAACCGCTTGGCATCAAAATTATAACAAATATAGTTTGAGACCCGAAAAAGGGCATTGGACACTTTTTATCCCGGAATACCAAGAGGAAACTGTGCGGGTAGAACCCTCGGACTGCCCATATTTCTCTAGCTAGTTATAGAATATTTTACTATTTGGGCTTGCCAGTGACTCACCAATCCAATCTTAAACCTCATTATAATAACCATGTAACTATAATAATATAATATCTACTATCAAAAGTGTTTACTATAATTACCTGGAATTGATTTAATTATATTTTGAAGACCTATGTTATAGTTATCCTAAGTATATTATAATTATTTGAGGAAGTCAACGCATTTTCAATTAACGTAGGGTACCTCTTTGTATAAATAATCATATAGGAATATATCACTAGGTATACAACGGCGAAATAATTTTTGAAATCCTTCCAGTATCAGATCGTTTAAACAAACCAACTCTTCAGCTTTATGTCATACGTATAAATATAGATTATAAAAAAACCAATATCAATATCGCCTTATCTTCTGTAACTTTACTTTGAATTCCCACCGGTTAATATAAGTAATTGAATCCACGTTGCGGTTTCAAAGAACAAAAGTTCAAAGTAATTTATTTCGGAGTAGATATATCCATTTCTTTCAAGTGGAATACTATTAAATACACTTAAATAATACAGCTGACTATAACGCTAAATGTAGCTTATCTAACATTGAATATAAAGAGTTCTTTTAACGGGATTACCCGCACTCGCGATAATATGTGTTATAAAGAATAGGGAAAAAATCCTAAGAATCCAATAAATAAGAAACGTAAAACAAACATACCAATATTATGTAATTTCTCCCTGTTCAAAGTGTAAATGACACTTTAAAGCTAAATAAATATCTTGCACACGGTCCCGTGAGTTTTCCGGGATAAAAATCGTCTTAATACTTTCTCGGTTCTCAAACTATCTTTATACCAAATTTCATGCAAGTCAGTTCAGTGGTTTAGGCGTGAGTGATAGACATACAAGTAGAGTCACTTTCATATTTATATAACATTAGTAGAGATTTGTAGGTATAACCAACCAGCCACATGCTGGGCTATGTCAAAATAAATTCTCTGTTGAATTTTATTGAAACAGTCGAAAATTGAATTTGTAATCACGCTTGCTTTTAGTTGGAATTCATTTACAGTTCACACACGTTTTACTCGTAACTTTGATAAAGCCAAATAAAAGTTCAGTATGGAATTATATTTTTGTGTCCAAATAAAGTTACACAGAAACCAGCTCCATATTGATTTATACCACTCAACAAAAAAGGTATACACGAGTTTTTGATGAATGAAATAATACTTTATACATTTTTCGTCACAGATCGCAACTAATGACATGATATGTTGAAGTTAGTTGAGCTAATTTATAATAATAGAACCTACCGTGGTATTGTACTAAATAAATTTATGAAGTGAACTATTTTGATAAATGTGGTACAACTATTTCTTTCTGTTACATTCATATCTAAGCCGCTGAGCGTATTTCGTATTTTGGTTTCTATTTTAAATTGTACCTTCGAGGACATAAAATAAAATATATCGTGAAAGTATAACTTAAAGAGGTAATAAAGTGGACTTTCATTCTACTAGAGAACGTCTGTTCGGCGGCACAACTTCCAAACCTTACTTCGACTAAAAATAAATAATAATTTTCTGTGATATCTAGGAAATAGTAGTCATACGAATAATGTGTTTTATGTGTAAAAATAAATGCTAGTTTTACATACCTATTTCTTTAAAATAAAACCGCAGCCATTATTATTTTCTATATTCAGAAACAACAGTCCTAAATGTACGTTCTTCCTTAAATAAATAGATTATATTTATATAGAACGTGTCCCTCTAACAAATAGCTAGATCATATGGTTTTCTAGTGGGGTAAATTGTAGCTTGCACGCTAATTCGACCTAAAGTTCATCTCCGTTTCAATTGAGATACATCCGATCCGCCGTGTTTATGTGCAAAAGTAATACGTTCATTCTCACAAACCTACTCTTCATTATAAACGACTAGCTGCGCCCCGCGGTTTCACCCGCGTAAGTCCGTATTCCGTGGGAATATCGGGATAAAAAGTTGCCTATATGTTATTCCAGTTGTCCAGCTGTCTTCGTACCAAATTTCATTGTAATCGGTTCAGCAGTTTTTGTGTGAAAGAGTAACAAACACACACACACATCCTTACAAACTTTCGCATTTATAATATTAGTAGGATTACTAGGATAATAGCAAATTGTTAAATTGTTCATTATGAAATCAGTAGGAGTAGAAAATTATATAAGACAGTTAAAATATCAGAATAATTTTATAAGTGCAGGTAACATTACCTATCTCTTAAAACCCACGTCTTGTTCCAACGTCAAATTCAATTATTCGTTAAGACAGATAGGACGGCAGACAGAATTACTTTTGCATTCATAAGAAATACTTACTAAACCAGATGCTTATTTACATTGTAGTCGACTGCTATATTAATGAGCAAATGAAAATTACTATTTTCTCCGTTAAAATGAGTTAAATTCGTTTTCTTTTTCTTTCGTTCGTTTTCCAGCACCATAAATATTTGATATATTAAATAAATAAAAACTGTATAGAAATTTATACTATCGTGAGAAAAAAACTTAATTAAATGCTTAAAGTAAATGTAAAAATGAACACACAAAAATCACAAATTCCTTGCCTATTTCATTGAGCAATATGACTTCAAATATTATCAACATTTCCAAATAATAATATACATAACTAAAATATGAAATTCCGTCTCCATTTACGAAGCGTTATGAAACAGACAATTATTTTTAGTATTCAACCTATTTTCATCTTAAAATAGATTATGAATATGAGTCATTTTAAAAAAAGTATGAGTAAGCATTAGGTTTACTTTATAACTACACGTCCCCTGAACTAGGGAAATAATGTATAATATGCGAAATTTTCTCTTACCCTCTCAACTAGCAACTTTAGCAGAGGCTGTATTTAACCTTTGTGGCCGAAATGTACACTGCAGATGTTAGGTATGGTTTTCTGTCGCTTTCGCACTCATGTCATTAGACATCAGTGAAAAAGGAACGACATTAGTGAGTAGTTTAATCATGACATGGTTAATTTTACGTTAGCGCTTATTATCTTAAATCTTATTCTAAAAATCTGTCGGTACACATATTATATTCAAGCTTATACCATCTGAATGTTAACTTCATTGTTTGATAAAGTTTTTAGTGAAAGATTAAAATTCAAACTGACGTTACGATTTGCAATATTTTTGGGACATAAGCATTGAATATATGTAGATGTTAAAGTATTTCGGACAACAATAAACATTCTGTTGTCATGTTTGTGATATCCATTTATGAATGTTTACCTTTATGTTTAATTACGATAAATATCTGTGCATTCTTTCTTTGATGAGGGAATTCAGATATAGTATGTTTATTATTGCAGAGTTACTAAAATAAATGACTAGAATAATGTATATATACAAACTATATCGAGTAAATTGATATATAGAAAATAATAATACACTTAATAGTAACAAAACTTAAATACATTGGCAAATAAAAACAATGCGATTTTTATCGCAAAAGCAAACAATACTTACAATGCATAATTTTATTTGTTACTACAAAACAGTAACAATCTATTATATCTAATTATCTACAGCGCTGAATGTTAGCTATTCTGTAGTTAAAAAAGTATGTAAATACACACATATCTTAATAATTCAAGGAATGTACATTTAGGCATTATTTCCCATATAATTTATAGCCACGTTTCGGTACCAAACAATGTAGGTATAGAAAACCATTAATTATTTATCTACGCTGCTATATTCCAAGCGTTGTAGCACAACCTAGCCTTTGTTCCGCAGCAAAAATATATTTTATTTATTGTCTGGAAAGTGTAATAAGAAAAGTAAAGAAAAGGACAGTAAGGAATAAGATATCTTCGCTTCAAGATATAAGAATATAAGCAAACTGAAAAGTTACCGTGTAATATCCATTCTCTGGCACAGCTTATGTTACGTTAGCATCGCCCTACTTAAATATTACATCATTCTAACATTCCTTCACTATTTTTCTTCTTGGATTTTTCTTACGGTTTGATTAAAATAACATTCACGAAAAATATATTTGCGAAAAGGAGATCCGACTCAGAAGAAATGCATGTTATTTTGATGAAATAAGTAGAAATATTTTGCTTTTCATTTTATTCTCTTCATGTATGACTGTTGTCTATTTCGGTACTTATGTTTTGATACACTATTAATATTTTCTTGAGGTCAGTCAGAATTACAAACTTCCTCAACATTTTTGAAGCTATAAATTAAACGTTGGTTAATCATATTTCTGTCAAATAACATAAATGTGCTTGCTATAGGTGTATAATAAATTTTAAAGTTAATTCAAAAATCAACAATCAAGTAGATATATTATTTCCATGTTTTGACGATTCAAAAGTGCTTCTCAACGAAATAAAGATGTATGAATGTTTGAATTTGTGTTAGACAACGTAATAAGACTATATAATACACCAAATGTGTTTGAAAACTACCTATCTATGCATAAAGCTATTGTCATGACAAAGTGGTCAACGTCAAATTACAATCCTAATGGGTTTTACCTTCTTACTTTCCTTTGACTGTTCCTGTCTCAACAAGAAAGACTTTATTTTGAAGTATCATATAATTTCATAATTCAAATGGTATTAAATGACATTGTTTTGCTGCAAATGTACTGAAGGATTTTTTTTTTATAATTTAGGTAATAGTCTAGTTTCAATCATTTCATAATATTTAGATTCGTACCTATATATATTGTTTATTTACCAATAATATGTGGTAAACATAAATAATAATCAAGTAAGTATTAATAAAATAGGGGCTTATACCTGATATTTTTACATTTAAATAGCACAAAACATCTCAAGTACTAAAAGTATCCTACCTCCGCAAGTTTTGCAACCAATCGACAATTCTATATAAAATAAATATTTATATCTATTTTTCTCAAATAACGAGGCATAAAAGCAAAATCACGTAAAATGACACTCGCATACAAAAGTATACTATTTACAAATCGAAAACACGTAAATAAATAGCGGCTCGTTCCAAATTCATAGTAAAATACGAGAAATCTCGTGTACATTTTCTATGAGCACTGATTTACGCTTGCTTATCAGCGTGTAAATATACGATCACAAGGTTCTTCGTATCTCTTTGTATTCAAATATTACTGTAGTTGCTAAGCTCGCAAATGTATTTCGAGTATATGTTTAACAAAAGGGAACTGAATAGTTTTGACGGATGACATCGGTTTGCGATAGGACAGACGCGTTAGAATAGTGATTCGATTTGCTTTATGGTTTTCGGACATTGGTCTCCAAGCCAGCAACAGATTACATAACCTCCATGCTTAATATCGGCAGTGAGCGAATCGTTTCGCATGGTTCCCGCCAGTTGCATGCCCATGGGTAGGTGACTTTTGATTTTCTTCAAGATAATGGGCTATCTGACAAAATTTCAAGCTCTAGAAAGTGAAAAAAGTACAGCTTAAACCACCAACGGGTCTGCAACTGATGGTCACCTTGCTTAATGTCACGCTTGTCTTTACCATTGTGCAAGCTGTCAGACCGGAATGAATGTTTGACGAAATTTGCGTCTGGCTCTCAGACCAGAATGATTCTGATATTTATACAATTGAATTGTCAATTAAATAAATATAGACCTACTTATATGCCATCACCACATCCGTATTCAATTGCATAAGAAACATATGAATCATCATTATGATAAAAATATAGGTAAAGCCCCATAGAAAAAAAATTGGTCAAGTGAGAGTCGGACTCACAATAGAAAAGGTTACGTACAAGTACGCTAAAGGGACACTGCGAAAAAAAAAATTATTATCAATGACCGTGTCAGTTCTTTTGAAATCTATCCTTTTTATTTGTTATTGTAGCGGCAAAATAAATATATGACGTACTCTGAAAAAAATCAAGCGTCTGTCTGTAACAGTTCATGAATTTCTATACAGCCTGGTTACTGTTTGGGTACAGAAACATTTCAAATTTATACATGTCAGAATCAATGAAGAACATGAAAAAATATGTCTTAGTATGTAGGTACTATCAAAATAAGTTGTTTCGTAATATACTCATATCTATAAATAACTAGCAAACCCGGCGAACTCCGTTTCGCCACCAGATGGCTGTATGTGAAAAATGATTTTCACACTTTTCTGTTGAAATTTTTCCTGAATGTTCTTTGCTATAAACCTCACGGAGCTCGAGACCTTTCCAACGAATGCAAACCCGTGGAAATCGGTTCGTGCGTTCTGGAGTTATAGCGTCAGGAAGGAAAACCCGACTTATTTTTATATAGTAGATAAAGAAGGAAAATCTTTTCCGGCGATAACTTACTTGTGACAATAAACATGTTAAAATGGCTTCTGTATTATACACGAGTTGAAACCGAAATAATTTGCCTTGGATTTCTAGATATCTATTATATTTCACTTAAGATAATTTATAGAAATACTAGGTGTGTGTAAATAGTGATGCACTCTTCATTTGATTTTAAAATGAAAATAGTCTTCGCGTTTATTAATTTATGTAATGATCGATGGCGTTTAGGATCTACAATTTTTCACTACGCACCTAATTGCTAACTTAACCTAACCACGAAATATTTCTTATGTTTATGTGTAGGTACATTACTTATTTTTTAAGTATATTCTATTAAAAATAAATTCTTTACGAACAACAGAGGCTACATGGTTAATAATTTTCCTATGTATCGGCTTCACATCAGCCACATAATACAGAAATCGTGACGAAGCAAATACAGACCTTTTATAAAAAATCCTACACGATGATCTTATTAATTCTGCTCTCTGAACCGTTGTTGAGAGTTTTTGTGGGCTCAAGTAGACGCGGGATTTTGTTAAGTTCGTAAAATACGAGCCTTGACATCTGTAGCGCTTTCATTTGCTTTGTTCCATTTTAATTCACATAAAAATGCTTTAGGATACGTTTCGCTATCTCGCAAATTGAATTGTATGAGATTTTTCCATGTTTTTCAATGATATTTAATCCATTGTGAAAATAAATGTGAAACTCAATGTTTGCGATATCATATAAGGCTTGTGTTTATTTAGGTTTCACAAATTGTAACTGTAACTTTAAAATAAAAATAAATGTTTACAGATATTGCCATATTTATGAGTACTGGGGTAACTACCATAGGTGATGACGAAGTAATTTGGAAAATTGTAAATGTAGAATAGAATGTATCGTATTTTCGGAATTAGTGTTTTTTTTCAATCGGATGTTGACATATCTTCGTTATTTAAACACGTGTTATTGTGTAACAATCCTTCAGCTCAAAATCAAAGAGCAATTAGATATAGAAAATTAGGCAAAATAAACATTTAAAACATGATACTACATGACTTAAGTGCTTAATAATTCATCCGTCAGCGTAATGGCTAGTGAGCAGTGACCCTGCCTAATGCGCCTCGGGTAAGGGTTAAATACCCTTTTATATGAATGAAAATATTATATAACGCACAATGAAAATATACCTATTTCGTCCTAAGACATGGATACAGAAACACACCCATTATCCCTATATCTAGGTTGTTTTTTGTCTAAGAAATAAGTTGTTCTAGTTTTTCTCTACTAAGGTGATGTTTATAAAGGCAAAGAAAGTGGTTTCGGATAAGTTTTGCATGTGATAATTGTCACAGATTTTTTTTGTAAATATTCATGCACGCGTTTAACGTACCAGTACCGTACCGGCTTTATTAATTTTCAGATAAATACAGATTTTAAAGTGTTGAATCGCATTAATAACGCCTATTTTAACCGAGATTTCGCCTTTGTGCCTTTCGCAAACAATTCAGCCGTGACTGAACACATCGTGTTATGCCTACACGACAGGCGTACGTAATATTCGAGGCTCTGATGCATTACAAGATGGAAAATGTGTGTCATAAATTATCATACACTACTTTTATTTTCTTTTCAACCAGGTCAGCCGAACACATTAGAGCGTTGGAAGCAAACAAATTAATTATCATTTTTGTTTTGAACTAGCCGCTCGTACCTGCTTCGCTTTGTTTGACCCGGGATAAAAACAAAATAAATTATAACTTATGACACTCACAGATAACGTAGATGGTGACACTGGTGGTAAAAGAATATCTAAAATCGGATCAGTAGTACCAAAGATCCTCCTACAATGGCACAAACTCGCAAATTCACCAACGTTACCGCTGTCACAGATAATAAAAGGCTATACTAATCTATATAATATTAGGATAGATTTACGGAATTTAAATATCTAGGCAAGCTTTGTATTAAATGCAGTATCAAAATGTAATTTATATACAAATATCTAATAATTTCCCTAGTATAAATAATAACCCTTTCTAGTTTCGTGTAAACAATAGTTCTTCAATTCTTACACTGACAAAATTAATTCAAGTGTTCGTTATTAAACTCTGTCTATCATTTTATGCATTATACCCCAGTCTGTTCAAACCGGCCGCCATGTTGAATGAGCAGACTAGACTCTCTAGGTATCGAGTCTGATAATACAAAAACTATTCGTAACGTAGTGGAGATACAACAATTTCGCTATATAATATGTAGAAGATACAAATACACTAGACATAGAAATACCAGCTCATAACAATGTATATTTATTTGAATAGAATTGTGACGGATGTTTGTGTTACGAGGCGAGAACATCGCACGCCAAAGGTATAATATTATGCGAAGTTAAACAAAACAGTGTTATATTTAGCGAATCTAGGATTTTCTGTCTTATTTCAATCAAAACAAATTCCATTCCATTCGCAATAACGTAGCTTTAACGTTTTCTTATACTTTATAGTCGTCATTTTTAAATATGTCATTTGAATTGATTATTTTTGTGAATGAATGACTCAGACTCACACACACTTTATGTATTAACAAAAGAAAAATAAAAAAGATGGCGCCCTTTATAATCGAATCACATATTTTAACCGCAATAACTAAAACGCAATCAGTAAATATTAGATATTATCACGCCAAATCTAGGTAGAGCTAATATGTACCTAAAACATTTTCTTCAGAATATTTAATGTTGTGTTATTAAAATAAAATTTCATATATAAGCCTTAGTTACTAACAACCATTACTGAAAAAGTAAGTTGGAACCTTTTAGGCTTTTAATGAATAAAGTTGGACAATACCGCTCAAACTCTTTTTACGCATGAATGGGTATAAAGTCTTAACAATGAGTTTTAGAGAACATTACATTCTCATTAGTTTCGAATATTAAAACTAGGTATATTTAATGCAACTTGTCTGTAAAAAAACTGTGTAGTACCTAATTGCTAGCTTCTACCGAAACGAATTCTACATTTCTAGGTTTATGATTGAATCGATTGGTCGATCGAATGCGACCATATATATGAGCTATAAGTATTAATATATTGTTGATAATTAAATTTATTCTACTTTTGTTAATTTTACAACATATTCCAGGACAGCAAGTCTAACAGTTATTTAATTAACTGTATTTTTATATTATTCAAGATTCAGACTTGTGAAATTTTTAAATTAGTACACTTTTATTAGTGTCACATGTACCTACGACTATGTTTGTATGTAGCCGACTCCATTAGACTCGATCTTAATCCACTTATCAAGAATCGATAATAAAACGATAATTTCATGAGATTATTTTAAAGTAATTAGGATTTCTAGCTTAATAATCTTCCTCAGGTACGTATAGTCTTTATCTCTCTGACACTTTATTTAATTCTATCGTTAAAACGTGCTTTTTTACTTTTGTAAAACTGTATTTATTATTGAACATTATTTAGAGTAACTACACTTTTAAAACTTTTGTTCGTTTGTAAATATATACAATTACTCACATAAATAACATCGGTAATACAATTCTATGCTGAATATTCTTCATTCGCTTATTTTAATCAAAAATTAAATCAGTCCACGCCCATATATCCTTTCTCTATCAACGAACAATACGGTTCGTAAACAATAACAGATTAAGTAAATTTAATTTCGGTAAGCCCAAAATTGATTCCTATACAGCGATTAGGTTTTCAATCAAGCCTTGACACCACAGTACCCTGGACAAGCAGTTATATTATTAACGTTTGTTTATATTGCAATTTGGAAATCAGTAGACAATCGATTGAATGTACTTATTAATACAGTTTTGTGTTAATAGAATAAATTTCTATAGGAGATTCATGTTTATGACTGATAACTTATTGTATATAGAAATAATCTTTTTTTTATTAATCTGAACTCTGTACATTAGGATTAAAATTCACAGTATTTACATTTGCAATACGTGAGTAATTGAGAAATTCGAAACTTGTGTTCACGTCCACTTCAATTATCATATTTTATTTCATCCCCATCAAGTTCCGAAACAAAAAGCATTCCGATACAAAATTATGGCGCCTGCTTACCTGCGTCAAACGGGAAAACGATATTTTACAATGATTTATTTTACCCAAAAAAAGGAAAAACTCCAAGGGAGAAAATAATCAGCGATCCATATAAAAATATCTACAAGTATAAATATCAAAAACCGTCCAGAAGCCTTTAAAACACATTTTCAATCCGATCCGCATACTTTGATCAAATGTCTGTACAACTGTATTCAAGTTCTTTTGTAGTCGGCGATAATCTATAACTGGTACAATGTAGGTATGCGTATTCGTCCATAAATAGATTAATATGAACTGTAGCTGCCCTCAGCAATAATCAAAGCATTACCACACCAGATGTGGTGTAAGGCGCATAAAAGTTCTATTAAGTGAAATATATATTGTTTTATGTTATAGTTGGCAAATGAGCTGGCGGATCAACTGATACTAGGCGACTACCACCAAGCATAAACATTTGCAAAGGCCTTCAACTTTTTAGGAACGGTAAAGCAAAAAGTTTACTAAAGCAAAAAAGGGAAAGATTTGAAAGAGTAAGAAAAGGATATGGGCCTCCAGCATTCCTACACTGCATTTTAATCTTAGTTCTTAATTTACTTCCATAGGTATATAAATATTAATGAAGTAAAATATGTCCTAGACAATGTAATTTTTTCGATATCAATTCAATACAAATGTAATGAAGCGTTTCACATATTTATCTGATGGGAACTTTCTTGAGCCAATTAAGACATACAATACTGAGTATTTCAGTGCAATATATTCACAGAAACAACCAGATTTTTTATATATATTAACATTTTTACATCAAATGTATTCACACAACGCACGATTTAAACTGTGTTTCATTTAAATTTTTAATCAAGTTTATCTCGCGGTCCCTTTAATACGAAAGGGGACCAAAATATACAGTGGAATTCGTCCCAAAGCCCTTCTAAAGGGTGCAAGATAACGTAATCATTGCACGACGTGAAACTTTTCTAATGACAAAGCCTCTGTTTGCCGTTGAAAATGCAAAATGCGAGTGGAAACTTTCACTTTGCATTAGTAAAGTTTCAATGGAAGCATTATTAACATTGCTAGCTATTTCAGTTTATAACCTGCCCGATTTCACCATTACGGTTGTCGGTTGCGTATATCTATACGATATAATTATAACACTTTTATATTATACTACTCAAATAATGGATACACTAGAAACCTCCTAGATAGGTGATGAATGATCTAGCACCCCTAATCAGTCATATTATAGGTTCAGACTTCAAAATAAACCATTCCTAAAAAAATTCATCAGAGACGATATCCTAGTATAGAAATAGGACAAAAGAACTAAAACTGACCTGCTTCAATGAACTTAAAAACTGCCAAAGACGATAAACTCACTAACGTATAAAAGAGTTCCCCTTTTCAAATAAAAGGCCCCTATATGAACAAAGCTAACTCGTACTTATCGATTTTTAGGTTAGACGGGCTAAAACAGTCTCCTTCCCCGATCCAGGTACATAATTGATGTACCGCGTCATTCCACTTCATAATTTATTTACGACTCACTCGGTCTCTGGCGGCTTAACACTTTTTGACTGTACTTTATACATTTTTGGCTATCAGATGTTAAAATGCACCATATTTAATTTTTAGATTTAATAGTCCACTTATGAGGGACTGTCAAATGCGATATGCATACATAGTGTGTGTTTTTCAGCCAATACTAAGTGTTATTGTGATTATTTTAGAAATAAAATGTTATTTTTAAGATTTCATAATAATTAGGTAGATAATCCTGAAATTTTCTCAGGAACAGAACATTTTAAGAGTTTTTATCCAATCGTAAAAAAACGGCAACAACTAACAATATTTTAAGAAAAAAGAAACAGGTATTATACATAGATTGTATTACCTGTCAGTTCGATCTAGATCTTCTAGCATAACAATATCTCTAACTTATTATTTATCGTTTATCAACAACTTTAGCCTTTGTGTTTATTACTTATAACACTACAAATATTTTACGATATTACAGTTATTAGAGTTTGGCATATTACCATGAAGCATAGCCAATTTATTAGATATAAATTATATTTTATGAAACAATCGACCGCGACATAGTTAGTGTGGGCAATTTTAAATTGTGGTTAATGTTATAACTACGAGTAATTCGACATTAAATATTTCAATCAACTTGTAGACATCACGTCTTTCAGTCACAACTTTCATGAACTATTATAATCCATTACAGAAAAACTTTTGTAATCGTTAAAACTTAAAAAAGGAATCAATTTTTTTTTCAATCTTAACCGACATGCCAAAAACAAATGAGGTTCTCAATTGGTTTGTTTTTTTTTTAAGTTGTTATTCGATATGTGGATTTTTCAACCCATTGGCGTAAATATTTTTGTGTTTAATAGAATATTCTTCTCATTTGGTGCTATTATAGAATCTGATGTGCCTCCCTCCCAAAGATGTCTGTGCTCTTCTTGTGGAAAAAAAGTTATTTGTCCTATAATCTATACGTCAAAGGAACATTATTTATGAGTATCAATGTATTTATAAGTTGCTAAACAAATAAGTTCATGAAAATATTATCTTTATATCAGATCTAGTATTATATCTTAACGCCGCGAGAGCCTTGAACATCAACACAATACAGTGATAATATCAAATATTGTTCAGTCTATAAAATATACCTTTACATTATTCATGAAATTTGTAAAGATTTCCCTTCCGAGCTTCCTCTGTATAATCGCATATCCGCGAACCCTACAATCTATTCGAATCAAGCATAATTTACTCGATTAAGATGATTCGTCAAAAGACCTGAACGGGGCCGATTCATTGATATTTTCCCTACATAAACAAATTGATTATTTATTTTTATTTTAGTTTATTAATTTACAAGCAATAAAAACTTTTTGATTCTGGTAGTAACCATTATTTTTTTAAACTATGGTAGTGTGCCTTAAAACCAATAATAATTGTGACTACTTAGCATGTCAGCCACTACAATGCTATAGTAGAAGAAGACTGTTTGCAGCAGTGGTTCACATACCAGTATTCAAGTGGTGTAGACCAGTCAGTTATGGAGCACCATTATTCCTTACTCCACTCACGCGAAAAATCGATGTCACATACTCGAAAATTTAAGTTCGTTTAAAATTAATTTGAATAGCACAGATAATCGTGCTTCGACAGCATTTCATTATTATATGAAATGGTAACAAGCATACTTAGATCTAATTTATACTTTGTATTGTTACCCCTTGATGGAACTGCATTTAAGTTATTTATAGTTCCAAAACAAAATCACCTTACAGCGCTACTTTTGTTCAATTTTGAATTGAATTTGTTTCGATTACAAAAAACTACGACCGGTTTCGGAACATCAATGTCAGGTTCTTAAATCTTATCATTAATTATCGTTTTAGATAGTTTTAAGATCAGAGTCTCGAGCATGTATAATTAAAAAAATGTATGAAAAAAATATCTCTATATAAGCAAAACAAAGTAGGTACAATTTGGATTTTATTATATGGAAATTGCTGTACCTTATTGCTCACCTAATATAACCATTAGCACCAGGAATTAAAAAAATCCTGCGTCATTAGGACTGGGACGATTACAAAAAAATTACGTCGAGGTCTAAGTGGGTACCTAAACACGTCGAAACATTGTAAGTTCACGAAACGTCATGTGACCATTACGATGTTGCTTTAATCCTAATCAGAAATGATAAATGATTGCCATAATCATGACAACAATATAAAATCATATATAATTTATAAAATCCTTCACCAGTATACATCACTCGTACATGGTAGCAGAGAGAATGTATAAAGGGTAATCATGGTATATGCTGATACATAGTAAATAGAATTTAAGCCGCCGCCTCGACGTAATTTATCATAAGCTATATTGCTATTTAATACCGGATAAGTCCGAGGGGCCGTAAATATAATACTGGACCTAATTCTCCCTACACAACATGTATAATAATGTATTTATTATGTAGTTTGTGTGCATGTTACTACGCTCGTTATTATTATCATCGTTACGGTTTTATAGTTATATATTTTATTCATTATAAAATACGTTCAGATTATATGTTTAGCACATAAAAATTAATATCGTAGGTTTACATATTAGATTAATTCGAGGTTAGAACAATTTATTTCAAATCACTAACTTGTAAATTGACATAAAACACATTGATGTGAATGCAATTGAAATGGCTGTTTTGTAAAATAAGTGTTAAATATCAGAGACTTTACTTTTGTAAAGAAAACATTTATAGGTACCTTACAAGATATAGTGGATTGTGTTGAGTAATATTTAGTGTGAGCCCTCAGTGAAAGGGCCATGGGTTATCCCATCGGACTCCCAACTGCAACAGTGGACTACTGACAAAACTCCACCGTGTTCCGTCGAACCGCTTTCAGTGACGGAGTCGCGAATACTTATTATTAATATATCCCCGAAAAAGGCATACCCCACCAGGTTCGCCTCCCATATGGTAGAAGGACAGTGCAATTAGATACTAGACGTAATTTGAGCGAAATAATCTTTACAGTATAAATCTATAAGTCAAATAATATATTCACCTCTATACAAATTTCTAAATTTAAACTCACGTTAAAACTATGGGTCATTGAATACAGAAGTTAATAACATAAAAGGCTTCATGGAACTGCTAGTTAAATATCCAACTGGAAACTAAAGTGCCGCTATTCAATTATTATTGGTTTAAATGACGTATCGCTCCAACTTCTAAAGTAATTAAATATAGTGACGGGTCAGAATTCGATGGAACTGGCGCAAATGAAAATTAAATTAATGTTAAAACAAACATTCATTGCATGAAGAAGTTTGTGGAACCCGTGATCCTTTAAAAATATATACATAGGATTTATAAGTTTCTTTCCTTGGAAGCTGATTCACGTTAAAACTAGCATGTGTGCACAAATGGTTTATATCTTATAAATATAAAAGAGGTAACATTTTTACCCAAATATTATATGAGTCGCCTGAGTTTCGAAAATTTTCATTTAAATAGAAATTGAGTAGTAAATAGGCTATAATATCTTGGTGACATAAGGAAGTCATCAAAATGAGTCATATTATTCATGTTTAATTTTATTTAACATAGTAAAGTTTTCTACACAAGGAATTTACACATAAATAATTATCTCCACACTTAATAAGAAAATATTATTCACGAACATATATTAACACAATACATAACATATGTGTTAATACATATGTATTAGTACATATTATATGATACATATGAATTAATACATATGTATTAAAACTTATCTTGAATCATAACTTGCCACGGCTGTAACTTATAAAAAACGGCATGTGTTCAAAAGTTATAATACGCGGTGTGTATTAAAATAGGCGGGAAATACTAAGTGCTCTCCTGTCATCATGGCGCTCTGCATGAAACTATTTCTATAGTACTTCCGACGAGCGTGCTATCTTCAATCATCTGACCCATATTTCTATCTCGTAGAATATGTAAGGTCATAGTAACGAGAACATTTGCTTGAAATTTCTATTTCGAGTATGTATTGAATTTAATTCCGAAATTACGTATTCGAACTTGTATTTTTGCCTTTCGGATTGAACAATTTACTTTATTAAATTATAGTGGGCATACACCTCACCATTTGTATAACAGATCTTTGCATGACATAACAACAAAAAATACTGTAATCTGAATACATTGATATTTTCTGCTGTAAATGCACGTGTGCTGATGCCACTTCTGCGCCAAAATTCTATGTTGACTTAGTAATCTCCCCTGTGGGAGTTAGCTTGAAACTACGCAGTAACAGGCTCCGCTATAAATGTTTAACTTTAAAATTTTGGCTATTTGGGACCAATTTTTAGAGAGTAAACACTATTTGCCTTCAAAACGCAGATAAATTTAAAGTTTCAGACATTATTGGTCAATATTCTTCGAACTAAACCTGTAACTACTTCGGTATATGCTCCAATACTTTCTCCTTCTTAAAATATTTGAAGATTACTCTTAACAGTTACAACTATAATTGATATTGTGTTGAGTGAGTTAAAGGATAATGGATGTAATATCAGTTGCACGTCTTTACTTCCGAGTAATAACATCTATGCGCTAATAGAACAAAGCTAGAAATTACAGTGGCTATAATCGCGATAGGACATCGCGTACTAATTAACCAGAACCGATAAAGCTTGTTGTTGCCGATCGTCATAATTTTTAGGCTTTAACAAAACCACTGTTGTATGGCGTAGAAGATTTTGATAAAATTCTACAAAATAAGACGTTGTGTAAAAATTTGCAATTAAATTCACCAATACTGGTGTTTTAAGACTCATGTCATCAGAGCCTCATAGAATAGTACAAGCAATACTTATAGGACATTTCCGATAAGTTTTATGTATTGAAAATCTATGTAAACGTAACAACATTGTGTAATTTCCAGAGAATCACGAACATTTCACATTTACTTTCGCTAATTTTCCGGAGCGGTTTCTATTGACAACGCTGGATATCGCTACTGTAGGTATCTATCAACATTAAAACAATTACGTTTTAAATTATTCAAAACCAAGTCTCACATAATCCACAAATTCTATCAACAAGTGCCAACGCCTTCAGTAAAGCACTTTAAAAGCTGTAGGCCCGGTTCTTTGGCTGGTAGAAACCCGATGAATCATTCTCATGTGACGTCTGTGACGTCTCAGTTTATCTATGGTTTGTAGAAGTAATAAAAACCTAGATCAATTTGCGATAACGAACGTATAAATTATATGAGTGTGTGATTTTTGTTTAATACGATAACATACTTCTACTTTTCATGTTTGCATTCCATGCTAATTCCTATTCACGGCGGCAATCGTGTAAAGATAAGTATTACTAAATACTTCAATATTTCAGGCTATAGGCATTATATCGGAAAATAAAATATGCCCTAAATAACACAGATTGGCGATCTATGAAAATATTCATGTCTTATCATCTGTTACCTTGAACTGTCACATTTAATTTATGGTTAAGTACAAATGAGTATATAGGAATGTTTTATATGTCATCGCTGGTAGTAACATAACATACTAAATCGGCTAGGCTAAATATATTTCCTTTGTCCGCAACATAACAAAAATTAAAAAAATTGCGTATCCTGCTGAAGATAATGAATCAAACGTTTTTGTAATATATTGATACATTTAAAAATTAATTAAGGAGTCGATTTGCCATTAAAATATTCAAACGTTATTTTATACAAAAAAATAATTAATAAATAATAATTCTTTGCTCATTTTTATACAATACCAAAAACGTTGCCAACGTCGCTATATCGTAGATAAGTCCAAAACATCTACTCTACAAGTAGAGCAGTTAAAAATCATTTAGGTCATGTTTATTATCTCGCTTTTATGCGACGAAAATGAGATGTTGATTAATGTTTTGTTCAACTGAGGATGGAAATTAGAACAACGAATTTGTACGAAGAATTGAAACTGTTCTTTACAATTAGGTATTTTAAACAAAGAGAATAGCTAATACAATATAATTACAACACAACATTTAGTACAGCCAAGTAAATGAGGCTCGTTTATAAGATAATGGGTTGTCCAAACTTACCTAAACAATCAAGGGCATTAACCAAAAGGAATCGTTGACACAACACACAATCGTATCACTTAGTATGACACTGGCACTGAAAAAGCAAGAACTAATGTATTTTCACACGAATTTGGAGGATCAGAATAGTTCAGCAGCGGTTTTAATTCATATTTTTTGCGTTACAGTTTCGCGGTATGAGCCGAAACGCGCAGAGCTAGCGGACAGCACCACGCGACAGAGAGGTCTAAGGTGGACTGAGGTAAGGTGCGGCCTGCGGGACCGGGGACGCAGCCAGGCTACGCGATGCCGCCCGCCCTGACACGGATCAACACAGTTTAATGATTGCATCCCTGCGTTGTATGACTAGCCATTACAATTACTGAACCCACAAACGCCAAAACGACCACACCTTATTAATACATTCAGGTGTTTCCTAAATGGTTGTTCCGCTGCGTTGCGCAAATAATAATGCGCATTGTCTTATTAAGATCCTTAACTATTGATGGTCAGTTGGGGATTGTAATGAATACTAAACGGAGTGATTTGCTTGCCAGAACTTAAGCCGGTTGAAATATGACTTACGTGAATGTGTTTTAAATGTGAGACGTGCAAAATAATATACGATGTGTTTTACTTTGATTGGTACTTCTTATGTGTTTATGGAATTACAAGTATGCTTACAGAGTAATTTTATAAAAATTTACTAATCAAATAATAATTTGACTAAATTGACACATTTTTGACAACAATGGTAATTTCTAAGGTTTTATACCTAATTCCTGGTAAAAATTAAACAAAATCATGCATACCAAATATAAGTTAAAAGCTTTGTCAGAAAGTCGCCTTTGTCGGCGACAAACGTAACGATTTATCAATGTCAATGTTTTTGTTTATTTTGTCAAGTTTTAGAAGCACGGAAATTGACTTTTTAGAAGTTGTAGAAGAAATTACATTAAACTAGAAAAAGAAATCGTATTCTTCCTTAAAATCAGCAGATAAAATGTTTGTTATTTATTTTCTATATAATAATTCCATTGAATTCTATGTTGTTTGTGATGATTTTTGTTAAAATGCTTACGTGCAGTTTGAAACTATCCTAATATTATCTATTCTATACGCATAATACCACAATAAAGAGACTGTTTCTGTTTCACGTTTAAAAACGGCAATAAATTGACAAAAGAAATTCTCAACTAGCAATCAAGCTAAGTAGGCAGTAGAATATTATGTAGTAAGTTGCTACTTGTAATACGATATATTCGATTACGAATTATAGTAAGGATGTAGTAATCTATTTATTAGACTTGGTTGGCACCGACTTAAAATAGATGAGTGGGTAGCGCTTATAGTAAATATAATAATTTTTAAATTTTCGCTTTTCAGTGATTTTAGAGTCAATTATATTTTTGGTAAAAATCATTTCGATTTAGCGATTAAGACCATTATATATATCTAGTTGTTGGCTGAGCTATGCCTAAGTATAATCAGTGTCATTGGCAGACATCATGCGGGCATGATACTTCAGTAATCGGTTAGAGACTAATTATTAACAAATGCATAGATTATTGTCTCTATTAATATGATTTCTCCATCGATAAAGACTCTTAACATATTGTGAACGTACAAATCTCGCTTCCAGGTAAACACAATATCCCCTATGAGAAAAGAACAGATGTATAATTCATATTTCATACTAGGCATAACTCTCAATAGTTACTTTTCTGTATGATAACATAATTTATTTGCTTTTGTAACCAATTTGTCTTGATATTCGTAGTTACTCACGTAAACATGAGGACACAGTTGGTCGAATAAATGAGCTTTAAATGTTAAAACAGTTACCACACTTAAACTGATAAATTCGCGGCACTCTTATTACTGCGTCATTAGTTTTAACAAATGCACATTGGGCAAGCGACTGGTAACTTTCTCAATAAAGCCACGTTTCTACTGCAGCTTCGCGAATGAACTATTGTGCTTTGAGTGCGTAGATTCGTGATAAAATTCTTCATTAATATGCAACATGCCCATTCAAATGATTGCTGTTGGAACGTGATGTGAATTTTAATGCAATTTGATGCAAAAGAGTAATACTTTTTTCTAATATTTCCTTGCTAACGCTTATTTTATGTTTGATAACTGTGTAACGCAGATTTGTTATGTGTTATCTATACATAGCAGGGCTCATTTGTAAATCAAATTTATTGACAAACATAGATTTGATCAATAAATAAGCGATTAATGAATGATTTAAATTGAATATTTTATAAATACATGGGTAATTTTTTTTTTTTTGTAATTGTAAAATAATCTTACTTTTGGTCACCATCAACAACAATATATGAAAAGAAATGATTGAGAAATGATAGTTGAATTTTCCGCACTCACTATAAAGTATGAAAATGTCTTGAAACCGTGGCAATGGTACGTTTAAATAAATGGGATGTAATATTCAAACCAAGAATTGTACCGATAAATTTCGAGGATACATGTACTTGAAGAGAAATTTACGAATATAATATATATTCGGTTTCTATTTGTCATTTATTTTTATGTATATAATCGTTAATACATTCGATTAATACATTTTCCTGACGCGGGTAGAATTTGTCAGCAACCACAGGCTGTCAAATATGTCACTAATATCATAAAACCACAAACCACCGAATTCTTTAGCGCTTATTGAAAAACCCTATACATTATCATGAAAGCACACAGAAATCGATTAAAAAACGTCATAGTTATAAGCATTTCAAAGAAGAAACAACATAGGTGAAAAGTAACACTAAAATTAAATGTTCTCCGTCTTACCTGTTCTCTTTGTCACTCATATCACACCATTTAAGTACATTTAGTCTATAAATTATTATAAAACATGTCACGTTTTCTATGCTTCACTCCATTACACAACTCGCAGTGAAATTCATCATCATTTAATACATGAAAATTTATGTAAATAGACTACACGCGACCCTGCGACGTCGCACATCACATCTGAGCTTAACGAACATGAATATACATATTTATGGAACCTACTTCGTATATTGGTTTATATTTTACTGGCTTAGACGAACCAGCCGTGCTCGTATCGGCTAATATAGACCAGCTTGCTTGCTTGCTCGCCAAATTTCTGTAGATCTGTTTGTAAGCAGTGGGTCATGTATGATTGAAGGTAGTAGAAAAACTTTTGCTTTTACTTATCATCATGTAGAAGTAAACTGGAGTATCAGAAGATGAAAATATTTAAACTTCAAAATTAAAATAGAACTAAAATGTTAAAATTAGTTAGGAATTTCGAAATTTTATCAAGGGGAATATTAAATTTTCCCAAAAAGTTCTTATTGCGTCTACAGACGTAGAATTAGTCAAAGAAACTATTTAAATCTGACACTATCTGACTCTCCACAGTCCCGCCGATTCGTATTTCTTTTGAATATTTTACTAAAAGAATAGAAAGAACTACAGGTAATAAAAAATATTATATTATCTCTGTTAGTACACAAACTATTTTACATACAATGAATGCGATAAAATAAATTAAAGAAGAATGATAAAATAATATACATAAGTAACAATAATAAACAACGCGTATTATGTACAAATCTGATGATTTATAATGTCTGTGAATAACAAAAATGTGGAGAACCGTAGCGAATGGGATTGAAAGGAAGCAGAGAGATAAGGAAATTCGTTTGATATTGTATAATAAATGTTATAATTTACTGCTCCCGTTACCCAGATAAAACACAATCACGTAATGTTATTGTATTCCATCGATCTTCAGTCCGAATACTTAGCATGGGGAGTCGAAGATATCACATTGACATTTTCTACCAAAGTTTTCCTACTGATATATGATACCCTGGCACTCTGCTTAGTTTTCTTTGCCTGGCTAGTTTTTAATCAGAAGAGAGTATCGATCGTAAAGATTCAGTGAGAAATGCATTTTCTTGAACCCCACCAAGATATACGACATAAGGCTGCTATTAAGGCTCATATAAGAAACAGTTAACAACACGTTATTATTAAAGATCCAAGACCATGACCGAAAAGCTTATTATTGGATTTATAATTATAAAGATTGTTGTAGGTATATGAATGAATGGATAGTCCAGTCATTTGGGCTAATAATTGGTTGGCCTGGAAAATTTTGCGGGAGTTTTATAAATTTTACAGATTGTGGTACTATTTCCGAATTTTCACGTTTCTGTCTTTGCAGATAGGCTAGAGAGCAACATAGATTGCTATTGACCGAATCTCATCGAATATCCGTGTGTAGTTTTTAATACTATATTGCCGTTTCTTAGTGCAATAAATATGGACATTTGTCTGTCTATTTTTAATTACCGTCTTTTTTGTTCCACAGCTTATTTAATGTATTTTTTGTGAATAGAAAGTATGGATGTAGCACGGCAAAAATAAGCAATGAAAGTTCTATGTTGAACGGTCATTAATAAATTAAGCCGGAAAAATGAACAGCATTAAAAAAAATTAATGACGCTTAATTAAAAATTGAATATTTTCTCAAATAACATTTTATTTTACTCAGCTCAGGTGGGCATGGAGCTTAAATTATATCACGCCACCCATTGCCCTACTTCCGCAAAAGCTGCTAGTAATAGGTTATTGAAAAAGCTCGTTTGTGTAGCCATTTTAGGAAACATACCAGCATTTTTATCATCATGTCAAGAACTGGTCTCCACGGGAGTCAATTATAAATGGGTATGAAGTATTCAATTTAAATGACATTTGCCTTATTAAATGACATTAGCAAGTGTTACCATCGTATATCTAAATAAGGATTTTTCCCTTTTAAACCCATACTATGACGTCTGTGACAAATATGTTTCTTATTTCATAGTTGTATTTTTTTCTTAGCACGTTGTCGTATGTCGTAGTCGAGCATGCTTCGGCACGAATTGGGCCAGCTCGCAACGGGGAAGTACAACACCCCCACAGAAGACCGGCGTGAAATAGCATTCTGCTGTGTTTCGTTTGGTGAGTGGGGGAGCCGGACGCCCATATCCTTTTCCTTACCCTTCCCAGTCCTATCCCAGTCCTCTTGACAATCGGAGAGGCGTAAGGTCTGCAATTCATGGGCGGTGGTAGCGCTTACCATCAGGCGTCCCACCAGCTCTATTGCCGGCTGTGACATAAAAAAAAACACTCGTACTCGTAACTTGTGATTTGTACCAGCAATTAATGGTTATTATAATAGTATTTTTACGACATTCATGGTTCTTTTTTTCATCAAAAACACACACTGATTAAACTTGTAGAATTTAAATATTAAAAAAGTATTACGTGTAAAGTATAGAAGCAAAGTATAATATAAAATTATTAAGAGTAAACCTGGGTTTCATATCGGGATTCTCATCAAGACATGACTCCCAAACACCGCAATAAACTTGCTATACACACTGTTAAACATCATATTTGAATGAATAAAGAACGAAGAATGCTATATTAAGCGTATTCCAATATTTACTTTAAACGCTTTTTCGTAACCAAATAACTTGAGAAGCTTACTCAATAAATAATTCAAGAGGCGTCAGAGTGAAAGTCAAAGTTTGTGCGAAATAGTACTTTTATATGCTAAGGGAATTTCGATTAATGACCAGCCAGAAAAGATCCCCAAAAGTTCCCAATTTCAAACAATAACACAACAAACACCACCCTCTAAAGGGCCTCCCTATATTGGTTATCCTTAAATAAAAGCCATAAAATTAGCATTGGAATTTCTTTTAAAATTTCATATTTAATGAGCGTAATATTCTTCATTTAGCCTTAATTGGTAAGAATATTAATAAAGGAGTCAATTTCACGAATAAATAAATATCAATTGGTATTTTTTCTTAAGTCTGTGTTTTATTTACTTATAAATATAAATAGTTACATGAGGATTTTTTCAAAACGAAATACAGCACCCTTTTTTATTTTACATCCATCAAGTACCTTTATATAGTTATAAGGTATTATTTCCCTACCTACATACGTGTGACTA
The DNA here is from genome assembly GCF_012273895.1 of Zerene cesonia. Taxonomy (NCBI): domain Eukaryota; kingdom Metazoa; phylum Arthropoda; class Insecta; order Lepidoptera; family Pieridae; genus Zerene; species Zerene cesonia. The sequence goes on from NC_052114.1 coordinate 7,869,387, forward strand.
ATTTTAATATTAACTTGCCTAGAATCTGAAACAAAAGCAAATACACATAAGTAAATAATTCCCAGAAGCCCTCGTCGTCTCTAACGATTGATCTTTGCAAATAAATGAATGGGCGAAACATCTTACAGTCTTACACATTACATAAACCATGACTGATAGCAATCGCTGTACGCCTCATAAAGTGTGACACAAATTGGACCGTAAAAAACAACGCTATGGAATTATTCAAGAATTTATATCTCTCCATTGATAGCCATAGACATTGACATAAAGCCTGATCCGAATGGAAATATAGACGATCACTACGTTTTCTATGATAATATCGTTCGTTGAGTATATAAAACGATCAAAAAACGTATTTGTACAAATTGTGTAGATTAAGAATTACACCAAATACGGTCAGTAGCAAATAATGAAATTTGAGTAAGAATGTTGAAGAAACTGTCCGACGTATATTGTTAAAGGTACATCCACACAATAATAAGTACGTATGTGCGTAGAACGTAGATATATAATTTATATAAATTTAAAAATTTGGTACATTTACATTTTCCTCTCTGTCAAAGGAGTTAGGAAAACAGACTTAAAAGCGGTACTTAAATTTATAACAAGAACAGAATAAGATTTAAGCTGTAACCACAATGCATAACTAAAATTGATGCTTTCAAATTTCTACCGCATTCCGCTTGTCTTATAATTAAGATAATTTTCTATGCTAAATTGTAGGTATTTCTTCTCTGTATATTAGACTTATAATGCATCAGTATAAATATGAAATAATGTTGAGATATGTAACGGTATGAATTATTATATATATATTTCTATTCAAATATTATATAGATTATAGATGAACTATATAACTATTTACTTGTAATAAATATTTGTTAAAATAAGTTGCTAATAAAAGTATATGCAACTTGTACAAAATTCTTTTGTGCCAAAAGATTACTTACTCTTCGATTCTAAGACTTTAGATTAATAATGTATTACCAATTAACATAATTTATTCGGAATATTTAATAAGACGTAAATCTCATTTAGGATTATCTTAAGGGTGAAATGTGTAATTCGTAACAGTGACTTTGAACTTTCGAAATTTTGTACAATTTCAATGTTTCCGTCAAAAACTTCGCGTCTGCTCGGTTGTTGTAAAGTCGTGACTCGCATCTCCAAAGTTCCAATTAGTTTGGAGACAATCTAAAGTTACCTACACTTCCGAAATGCTGAACTTCTAGGAATTACATACTACGTTTATTCACAAGTGAATTGAGATTGAATTCAAACTCAAACTCAAACATTTATTTATTCAATTAGACTTCTTCTAGAAGCTCTTTTGAACCGTCATAACATAGTTGTACCATTTACTACCGGTTCGGATAAGTTGTTCCAAGCTGAGCGCAAATCAAAATAGATAAATCTATCTATTTATATTGTTTTCATTTTTCAGTCGATTCTCAGTTGTTAGATGTTAAAGCTATGATAAAAACTGATAAAACTTCGATTATTGCCAACACCTATTTAAATCAATGAATGGAAATTTTTATGTTTTCGAAGTTAACGTTTAATATTTATGCTTACAATGAGGCTCACACACTACTACTGAGTGTGTGTGTGTTATATCAATCAATGAAATCGATGTGACGCACGAAATTAAAAGCAAGTTGAGACAATAGGCCGAACTCGTTTCAATTCATTTAATAATATGTAATTAAAACGTAAATTTCATTGCTATATTTTTTCATACTTACAAGCGTAATTCAATAAGTTGGGTTCATATTATGTATTTGCTATAAAAAGTGACTGATTCCTTTTACCTTTTAATATGATTCGCACTTAGGTATAGTTAATCGATAGAACTCTCAGTAGCTCAGTAGCTCCCAGCTCATAATATTTAGCGTTGATATACTGACTCATCTATAATATAATGTTTTCATTTGGGGTATTGTTTGTATATACGGAGTATGAGGGGAAAGGAATATGATATATAAAATAAACACGCTATTTTCGGTACATGGGGCTCTCAAGAGTGTAAAATACAGACAACTGTCTTGCCATTAGGCACCAAAGAGATTTAACCAAAATTGTGAATATTCTAAAATGTCGAAACCAAATTATTGCTAAAAGAACAAAGCAATTGCGAAGTTTAAATTAAAATTCTGAGTTTTCATACATTGTAAACATTAACTAAACTTTTAAACTTTAAACCGCATCCCGTCAAACGCCAAATTATCAAATAAGTTATGAGATAACCATTTAAAGACATGTTTGACGAATGCGGCTTTTCTTTTCACGCATAATGCGATGTTTCAGTCTGCACTATATAGAAACCAGAATGCTTATCTAAATAGAAATTTTTGTTTTTCTATATGCTCACTCTAACTGTTAAAAAATCAAATCCTCGGGATGTGTTTTGACGAGAAATGGCTCTAGGGCTTTGTGGGTAAACGCATGACACCCTACACCCATTTGACCAACTGTTCGGTTTGATCGGTTAAGAAAAATCTATATTTAATTTTACACTCTTAGTGTAACTGAATCAGCCTATTTCGCTTTTAAGTTATATTTTTTACATTTATTCGTCATTATATTGAGAATTTACGAAAATTTATTGAAAAATTCTATTTTTTAGGAACTAATGTGATCTGATTTTGTTCCGAAGTCTAGACTCAAACCCCTTAGAACCTTTCGAAATAAATTAAAGTCAATACTTCAGTGAAAACGATTAATCTACTTAAACATTTTCACTGCATTGGTGATATTAATGCCGTTCATGTTGATCATTCTAAATTTTTTAACTTAATTATATCTACTATAGCTTATTATTGCAATATGTAAGTACACGTAATTAGAGTCAAATTATAAAATAAAATAAACAATAAATAATTATAATTATAAATAATTATAAAATAATATAAACAATATCATTCTGAATAGCTCTTTTGGCCTTTAACTACCAATTGATTAAACAACTTCTAAGCTAAATCTTCTTAATACATAAAATTTTGTTAAACTAAAATTTATATTATAATCTATCAATTAACAAAATGTTTTTTATTAATTTAAGGTTGTATTAGCCTGAATGCTACGAAAATAAGGGCATGAAATTTTCTATGCAAAATTTAATTAGCATTGGCCAGGTGAACCTTAATAAAAGCTCTTTATAAATATCTTGCCCTATTATATCGTCACTAATGAGGGCTATAATTTTGTATAAATTTAATTTCGTTCCGTCCAATTACAAGAAAATTTAGCTCTGGTTTCTTATAAGTTTTAATTGGAAAATTACTGCTTCATTAATCATTGTTAAATGAAACGATATAAAGAAGCTTTAATACTTTACTAACGATTTCTTTTATTATATTTTTGTTTTGAATTTAGATTTGTTTCTTATTCTATATATCTGACCCTATTGAAGAATTCATTATCATAGGAAGTTGTCAACTAACTCCTAACTTTCTTATTGAATGTTTGTAAAACTATAAATGGATGACCATCATACCCTTTATTCGATTACGCTTCATCTTAATCGCGAAGTCTGTTCTTAGCGAATGTCTACTAACGCGGAGGTGCTTGTCTTCAGCATAAGTATATAAATGACTTTGCTAATAGTATGTAAAAATCCTTTAAATCTAATATTTTCTTGAATTGGTATTCATTCTCATAAAGTATGCACTAAACTTGCATTTTTTTACATTTATTTCACCGACTAGATTCCTTTAAAACCTAACACAAATGTTACTAAAGACAACGCAAAAATTAAAATAACTGCAAATGAAAAAATTTTGGATTCCAATACAATTCTTGTTTTCCTGTGCAAAATGTTACTCAATTTTATTCGTCATTTGAAGAAAATATTCGTAGGATCGAATTCCGACTCAGAAAAGCATTTAATTAACGTTGTATTGCTATCGAGATGAGTGCTTTTAACTTTCCCAAAGAATGATTACAAGAGTTATTAGTTTTGGTCTTAAATATACTTGAGATTCAATTTTCAAACAATATCAATACGATACCTGCCGTCACGTTAAAGCAAATAGAATTTAATCAATAGTAAATATATTCAAAATCCTTGCTTGGGTTTGACACAAAATTCAATGTACTTGCTCGTACTTAAATAACATAATTTTTAACTAATTCATAAAGATTATGAAACATTTGTTTAAAAGTAGATTATATTTACTCATTTTATTAATTTAATTCATAAAATAGTATATAATAATCGTAGAATTTTAAAAACTTCAATAAGATCTATGTTTTGTTGACTTTAATTTAATTATAACTTTATGCATATTTTTTGTACATAAATATTCATCTATTGCACATATTGCGCTTTTTATAAGTTTACTTTTAAAAACATTATATGGTTATTAGAAAAATCCTCTCATGTTAAAGATACACAATATTCCCAAACATTCTAGAAAATTGCCAATATTTCTAACAATGGAAAGGAATTCGAATTTTGACGTCTATAAGCGATGGATTGGCAAACAAAATATGATGGAGCGTTGCTGCTGGTGCCTCCATAAATGCAAATATTAAAGGATTGGAATAAGCAATCCATTAAGTAGATAGTTCTTGTTTATTTTAAAAGCATTTACATTGGTAGGCGTATATCCGTCCAGATATTTAAACCTTGTTACAAATGAATGTGACTAACGCATCAAATGATTCTGTATTTCTTGTAAGTAGATTGTAAGAGTATATACAGAAGCATACAAATTATGTTGATGTAGGCAAAACGAAACCTGAGAAGAGAAGATATAATTTATATCAGAGCTCAATATTATAGGAATTTATTAATGAGAACGTGGTTTCTACTGGACTTCCTTCAATTTTCTCTATACACATTGTATCATTATAGCATCTCTAGCATACGATACGTACGTAACGAAGTGTAACCCATCACGCTTACGAAGACAGTTAATCAGCGTCGTAACGTATAATAGAATTATGTACATATTTATTATTTTTGTATTCTGCGTACTCCAAAATTAAAAACAAAGATAAAATAATAACAGCCAATACATGTTCCATGAAATATATAGAATAGCTATACAAAAACTAAAAGAATACTATTCAGCGAACATTGCAATCTTCCATTATCATGTTATATGGTTCGCCTACCATCCCTGTCCCGCCTCGCCCACTCAATACGACATCTATAACGAGACACGGCAGGCTTTGTAGCTGTCAGAATAAACTAAATTGATTACCTCTGTGGGGCAGTCGCTTTATCTTGTAGCATAACCAAATGTTTCGATGAATATGAAAGTAACAATGACAAATATTGGCGGTAATAATGTTTATTTAACAAAAATTAATTAAATAAACCGCCTTTTTAAAAATTTAATAAGACCAAATTTATATGGGACGAAATGGTAAGTCAGCATTCAAATAAAGAAGAATCATAAAACACATTCACTAATTGAAAAGTTATTCGGTGACTAACACTAAAATACAGTCGAATTGGAAACATCCTCCTGTTTTGAATTCGGTTAAAAAAAATGTGTGTCTCTTATAAAAATGTCAATGGTTTCTTGTTTCTAAATTTCCTTCCTTCTCAGGCCAAACTTGAGTATAGCCCTCATCATGTGGACGAATTCCTTTTGTGTACTTCGCTACCCGCATCAAATTCTTGTTACATTTCTCTTGTATCTATTAAAAATACCTGAGTGAAGGAAAAAGCTGATGATCTGGAAAAAAAAGCGAAATGTATGTAAGGATTCCTTATGAATAACACACAAAAAATGTGTATGTGCTTAAAGTATTCTTCTAAAAATAGATATATATTTTTATATACATATCACAACTACGTAAACAGAAAACTGGAGTGTTCGAAAAAATAAAAGTTACACAGAAAAATGTCTCGAAGTACCAATTAGTTACGTAATACAAGAACAGTTCAAAAGCAGTATGAGCTCGCTGTGAAGAGGATACAGTTCATGAACTACCCCACTTGATACAAATAAAATTGGCTTAACTATGTAACTTTACAGCATACTATTTCGAACTTCCCAATGGCCATTATGTTTAGCTTGATCATTTCATGTTCAATCTTATATATTGCCAATCCCGACTAATATTATAAATGCAAAAGTAACTCTGTCAGTTACGCTTTCTCGTCTAAGGCACTTAACAGATTTTGATGAAATTTGGTATGATGATAGAACTGAACTTGGGAAAGGACATAGGGTAAGTTTTATCGCGAAAAAAATGGTAGAAGCGGTTGAAATAGGGAATGAAAGATTTTATGGCAGTTCCTAATTGTCAAACACAAAATCATGTAAGATTCTTTCACACTTAAACCACTTCACGAATTTTGACAAATAGTTTAGACTTTGGTTTGACTATAGGCTACTCTTATCATGTCGCGCGATATAACCGAATTCCCGCGGGCAAAGCTGCGGGTGGAAAGCTAGTTAATTATAAAACAACGCTGATTTTAAATCAACATTTGATGCCTTTAGATTTAGATACCATCCCGTCGTTAAAGGAAATTCATACAGGAATGAAATATTTTCTAACTATATCCAGACTTAAAAATCATACCATAAAATGGCTTCGTTCAAACATGAAGTAAGGAAAACAAAGGAAACTCGCATTTATAAAATTCATTAATTTTAAAAATATAATATTATTTATCTTTTGAATAACGCTTATTTAATCAGTGTTAATCGACATCAAAAATACAAAGTTAGAATCATAATCAATTTTGGGAAGTAGGCTAAGGTTTATCAACTATTAGACCAGAGAACGATTTTGTACAAAGATTTAGGTCACTGTCGTTAACGCTCCACCTAATTTTAATAAATCTGTAAAATGTTTCTCTATGCCATTTTATATATCATATAATATTAAGATTAAAATATTAAACGGCTCTTAATAAAATGGGCTGATATCAGTTCAAATATACCAGTATTGAGTCAAGTCAAGTAAAAGAAATGAAATAGATAGATCTAATAGTACAAGTTTGTAGAGTTTGTAGAGAGAGTAGTTTGTGTCTTTGTAGATTATAAGGCGTTATATAAAGCAATGGGTTTATGAAAGGCACCGGTTGTAGAACAAAATAAACTTCTAAAACAAATGTTATCCATCATAAGGAATAAAGTTACAAGACGCATAATGTAGCATTTACACAGGAGAAGGATTACGAAAATTGAACTTTCCCTCCCGTTATTTGCCCATTCTAACATTAAAGCCCGCCTTTTCTCGAAATTAAACAGACTTCTATAAAGAGAGATGGCATTTTGATGTTCGATCGATGATCCCAATGTGTAATTTTCTTTCATTTCTCTTCCGTCGTCTGTTTTAAGGTTATGTGGATCGAGTCGTAAGCGTAAAAAGAATATATCCATAAAACTTGCCGTATATCTGCCAATGGAAAAGGAATAATTTATGTTATAGATACGTATAGAATGCGGAGACATCGTTACCGTTCAGGCGGTTAAGTTTTGACGTAATTTTTATATCGAGCAGTAAAACTGAGATCTTTTAGTTTTACTACTTACCTATTGCTTCCAACTTAATGAATCAAACGTGTATTTCATTTGTAACAAATGTAGCAGGTACCTAGGCATTATTTTTATCGAAAGGTCCAGTTTGAATATTATAGTACTAACTAAGAGTTCAGGTACAATCTTTCGTATGAGACTGTTTTGTTTCATAATCCAAAAAAGCTAGAAAAATGCACACAGATACACATAACGTGTATCTTCTCTTTTTAATCTGTAAAATTATTACTTATAAAGGTAATATTTTATATGCTGTATAGATGGAGGATCTATGGATACGTTGAGTGCCAAAACATTAAAATTATACCACACCCTTATGACTAGTAATGAACAAAGGATCCGAAAGCTTAGATAACAACAAAGCCATGACAAATGGAGCCTCCAAATTACGATGACATCACATCTTCGCGAAATACTCTTTACATCATAATATGAACCAAACTCACGACCTAATTCGGAGTTTGTCATTTATTGTGCGACTGAATCTGAATTTCTAAGTACATTTGTGAACCGAAAAACAATAAGAAGGAATCAGGTCGGAAAAGGATCATTTAAGAAAGTGGGAAATAATAATCTCTTGAAATAACTGAATTATTACATGTTGATGAAATGGTCGATAAGACAAATGTTTTGGAGTATTTTGACAGCAACAATTATCTATGTTTAATAAATCCTTATGATTAAAATTAAATTACATTTAATTTATTTCTTGTAAGCATTGTAAAACCACACATTTTGAAACAAAGAAAATATTTCAAGGCTCTCCGTTATTACAACTCTATGGAAAATCGCAGCATGAAAATAAAATGATGCTTTCAATAGAAAAAATATCGGATAACAACCTAAGCTAAGAGGATCACGGTATGCTTTACAATGTTTTATCATAACTCTTCTCTCAATCTGGCATAAATAAAATTGCCTCGGAGGCTGGAGCTCGGGTTATGAAATAGCAGAACATCTCACGATGTTGTATTAGGGTTATATTTCGGATTCCCAGTACCCTGGTTGTGCACATTTCTCGTCCAAATCGATTTATAAGCCACAAAAGAATCCCATTACAAAAAGGTTATTGTTGGGTGCAATATTAAATTTTCAATCTCCACATCGTGGACCTTTTCAATAAATCGCTAATCTCTTCATTTTGCAATAAATGTGCAATTACTCGGAAACTCAGTGAGATGAAAACTAGTAAGATCCTTAACGCTTGAATTCCCGCGAAGTTGTTTTAAAATGTTTTAAACATTTATTAAAATTCACTTTATTTTGGAAAACGTTTAAAAATCATGCTTATATGTATTTTTGCGGGCTTTTATTTACTAGTGAAACTAAAGAGTTCCATCAAGAGTCCTCAATCTGTCTTTAATTAACAAATTGCGCTAATGGCTCATCTATCTACCTCTAAAGGTGTAAAAACATTACGTAGCACAAAATTTACTGTAAAAAATTGGTATTGACAAAAATGCAAGAATTTTAATTGATTAATAGGTATCCATATTCAATAGCTGTAATGTTAAAAACAAATTTGTTTGGAAATATTCTATAAATCTATTCCCTGTTCGTCAGTTTTCTTTAAATGTTTAAAAATATTAATTTTAAATTTTATTTTATTGCAAACGTTTACTCATTTTTTTCATTTAGATTATTCAGTCATTTTATCGCCTTTATCCGTACATATTTATGGATTAATAACTGAAATATTAGGTAAATTTCAAACAAAAAAATGATGCACAATATAAATATTAAACAATAAAAATATTGGAAAACATTAAATGATTATAATATCTGTGCCATGTTGAATATTGTTTCACGGAAAAGCGAATTAACAAGAATTGTGGGCGGGCTGCAAACTGAAGCGCATTCTGTGAAGAATTCTCAATAAAATTGTTAACTTGTTTTCATGGAGAGGCCGTTACACGTGCCTTGATGCTCTATTGATGCAAACGTTACACGTGGATTACGAACAATTTTAAAGTTGATGTGCATAAATTCCTTTGGGGTGAAGCCCCATCGGAACGTTTAATTTCCATACAATAATAATGATACTAGCTACAATAATAATATGAATAATAAACATTTTATCTGTCCTTCTTGATAATGCTGGTATAGTCCGCAGGTTTTTTTCTCAGTCTCCCTAGACTCCGGTCGTTTGTTCTCTGCCGGAGTTCCTCACTCTCTCCGCTGCAAAGCGAGATACTCGAAACATTTTATTGCATTTGCGTTATGTGTATAATACAAAATAAAAAGAAAATGGATACACACAACGTTAAAATTATTCAATTATAAATATGCGACAACAGACCACAGTGTGTGTGTATGTTTGAATTACGTCGTCTATATTCTACCAATTCTGATCTTGTTAAACATTGAGTACTAAAAAACTACTTTATTATCATAATATAATGGATGTATGATAAAAGTAATTAATCCGTACCTACATATTGTTTCATCCACAAAGTAAAATTTAAAATATGAATGTAATGAATATACGAAAGAAGACTTATAAATTTAAAGGCAAACGATACTATACCAATGTGTTCAAGCCTTAAATTCAAAATACCTCCCGATGATTGTTAATATTAAAAGTTTGTTTATCGTAAATTACTAAAGAAACAAATCAGTACGACCGAGCTCTGCATAATAAGATGACTCTCTATACTCATTCGGTTCAATTAATTTTTGTCCTTGAAATATATTTTTTTTTACTTGTAATCCCATCATTTGTATACACAAAAGAGACAAATTCGTATGTAGGTATATATTCTTCCATAGCACTCTGGGATCACGTATACATCCAACAGTATTAATAGTACAAGTTTTAATAAATGAGCAATAGTGGCTGTGTGTGTGTGTTTAAATATACCAACTTAATAAAATCAACGTCAATATTTAGAAAGAAAAAACAGTTCATTCAATAAAATTTAAGTTTCATTACATTAAGGTATGTATGAATAAACATTTTAATATTATATTAAATTATTATTTCTAAGCAATGAAACGATACCCCATGATAAGCATTCCACTTCAATTTCACTCATCAATTTTACAAACCAATAAGCAGAATATTATAAGAGTAATATAATGTACTGAAATGAGACATTTTTCTTCGCCTTAGAAGTTGTATAACAGAGAACAAGGCTTTCAATGCGTCATATAATACATAGGTATATGTGCTGTATTATAAACACTACAACTATTTTAGAACAATATATTATTAGAATTATAAATTCACAACAATAAACAATTTTACAAGCATAATACGATCGATTATCTTTGTCGACTTCTAATCGGGTAATAGTGCACCTAAGTTTCTCCATTCGTTCATTACACCGTTTTATTAGATTATAAGCTCTCATTAGCATTCAACCTTAATTGCAAAAGAGTTAAAGCCATCCGTAAGAGGGATTATCGATTTTTAGCAAATCCAGGAAAACATGTGTATTGAAATATGTGTTTTTTAACAAGCATAGACACAATTATAATAGGTTCAATAAATGATTTTTATTGTATGTTGTTAATTTTTTATTTGAACCCCTTAAACGAACCGATTTAAATCAAACTTTGGACACTTATTTCGTTGACAACACAATAATTTCATGAGATCGTCTTTTTATCATAAGTCAATAATTAACGTCAATATTTAATAATATCCTTACATTATCTATGAGAGCAAGTCAGACAATTTAATTAATTGTATCAATAAAAGTATGTTTGTTTAAAACTATTCATCTTATATTAGTTTTACTTGTATGTTTCTATGTAACCGACTCTTTAGATTCGATTTTGACCCACTTTAAGCGGACAGATTAAATCAAATTAAAAAAAAATTGTATAATAAGACACAGTCTATGTTAAGGTTTCGTAACAGCCCCAGTACACGCTAAAAATATATTTAATTAAAAAATGATGCATCACAGAATCGGATAAGATAGATACAGAACATAACAAAGATACAGAACTTCAATATCAATCTAGTAGCAAAAACTATGTTTCTCACTCACGACCAGTGCTGCAATTCCAAACAACTGTCTACACAGCTGCCAGAACTAATGGAAAGTCATTAGAATTTAAAGTTTTAGTTCGCTCTACAAGCTAGATTTATGAGTATCATACACGGTGCGCGTTCATGCAGTTCTCAATGTTTAAATCATTTATTACTTACCATAACATTGATCTTTCTGACGGATATTAATGCACACAATTTTATTGAGAAATGAGAAAGTATATATCGCCAATAGAGCTATGTGTATTTAGCACCCGAGTGTCAAGTCGAATTAGTGATTTCTATGCATACTTATTCAACTAGCGGATAAACAATAACTGGTACCATATCATGTGAAATGTTAGGTACAAGAACTATGCAAGTCATGAGTATGTTTAAATAATTATAATTAAGAACCTACTTCAAGATTTTTTGCAGGTACGGTAAAGCAGGTCTCTTGCATTCGAATGAACGCAAACCCACAAGTGTGTGACATCTGCAAACGTTTTTTTCCATGGATGGGCCAGAAAGTCGTACATTGCACACAAGTAAATCACCCGGGTAAGAAGAACTTATATGTATATTGTATAATCTACAATTTACATTTAATTTCTTATTACGAAATAATCTTCTTATGAAATAATATTGTAGTAATTATGCGACATTTTCCATTACGATTTTATTTTATTTGGTACATAATTGAAGTAGTCTACTAAATAAAACAAAATTCCTCATCTATCTTTATTTTTCAATTCTCTTTCCTTTACTTTTCTACAATAAAATGTACCTTTAACTAACAGATTAAAATAGTACTATATTCATAAACCGTACATCACAACTTTTTCACTACACTTCACCATAATATCGATACAATATTATAGGAGCATTTCCAAATCTGATCATGAAATCTCAACTACTCACTTAGTGTACAAGAGCCCTAAACGAACGCTACGAATAATTATCTAACTTCATTACGTACGTTCACATCAAGTTCTCATAGAAGCACTTACTAATGTAATCAGGTCAAGCAATGTATCTATCTTATTGAAATATTTGTGAAGAAAAAGCAACAGTCAACTAATATCATTCAGAGCATAAATATATGAACCTATTTTCTAAGAAATATCGAGTTCCGGAGAAAGAGTAAATGTAAAAGAGAAAATGTAGGAGACCCAGTTCCGTTCACATTCTATTGCTAAACTTTTTTATAAATAATAATAAAACACTACGAATTCAATATGACATAAAAACAAGCTCGTATTTTATGCGTAAACTTTTACAAGAGTTACGTTTGGTATTTTTCATATAGAAATTTATACTCGTACTGCTGAAAAAAATTACCTAACGTCAGTACCTAACCTTATGGCGTTTATATTCATTAAATAAATAACACATATTCTCAAATCACTGCTACCCCCCTTATTTGTCCAATATAAAAATAACACACGATGAACGAAGATCTCTATATCTTAATAAAAATAATTGAAAGATGTATCCACAGATAAAATCTGCGACACAAAATCCATTACAGTTGTAAGTTTTCTTACAACCTATAAATTCGCTGTATCCTTTCGAGCACAGTTGCTATCTTCCTTGTACAAAACAAAAGTTTAAATTTTATATTCATAGAATTTCCAACTATCTCCTTTAATAGTATTTTCCAGGTGGATTACCTTCACTGGAGATTCTTTGATCATAAAACAGGTTTGTCTCTGTACATTCTCACCGGGGCCTATAGGAAAGAAGCGATAAATTCGACAGTCCACTACTGTAACGTAATTAAGAAAGTAACTATGGAGTAAATCATGAATACTTCCACAATCCTTTAATCTACAATACCGTAATCATAAAAATATTGTTATGGATAAATATATGAGTGTATGAGTGGCAGGTATTTAGTTTTTTGAAATTAAATTACATTTTCGACATTAACAATCTTCACGCCACAATTGTAAAAACACAATACATTTAGCCTATGTAGGGTACACTTGATACTGCAAAGAAAGCATTAAAGTACCTCTTCACATGAAATTAGTGTTCTAATATATGGAATGTCCAATATAATAAAATCTATCAAAAAGTGTACACTTAACTGTTTAAGAGGTTTTTTTCGGCAATCTCGTTTCACACCCGTATAAAAAAAGTATTAGCACATTATTAATTGACCTATCCTATTTAATCAAAACTTCAAAGAACTTTTTTTTTTTTACTTATCACAATGCCTTTTTTTTTCTTTTTGTAACAAACAATTCGTGCTATATCTAATTCCGTCGCAAATCCTACAATAAAACTTTATGTCTACCTTCCATGACATATGGGTGAACATAAAGACCTGCGACTAATAAAACCACAATATGAGAGCATGCTGTGTATAACATAATGTTAAATGTAAGATAAAAACCTCGTAAATTCAACCGCTATATTTCATATGGTAAGTGACGCTGAATTACTCAATTCACCTGGGCCAAACTACGCTAAAAGCTTTTTGCTGTTTGTCGAATGTGCGAAGTGACATGGAGGGTTTGCCTTTACCGTATTTGTTTCATGCTTGGTGGAAACGTATAATATGGTTAAAGCTCTCTCAGGACTAGGAAAGTGGTAATTTAGAACTGTATAATTATTGTTGCAAAGGGCAATTTACTTTAACCCCTCTAGGTCGCAGAATATAACACAATATTTATTCGAAAAGATGCGGGAGAAGACCGTTCTTTAAGGAAGTGAATACGTTCTCAAAAAAGGAATATATAGGTATAATAGATACGCACTGGATGCAAGGAACTTTAGTTTGGTTTGATATGGTATTTGAAATTATGTACACACGCATAGAGATCCATTAACATCTCCTAATGATGTCGAATATCATAAATGAAAACATTCTCACTGTTTCGAAATATAAACTAATTGAGGCAGAGGTAACGAAGCAAGAGATGAGAGCAATCAAGAATAATGATCCCCAGTCGGGTAAGGGTCGCGGAAAAACAACGATTTGTCACAGCTCCACTAAGGCTGAATGATTACGATATTTCTTATATTTTTAATGGTTCTGCGAATGTTATTTATCAACTGTTATTTTTAGCTCGCTAAATTATGTTACTGAATCAGGGAACTATTAGCAATAGAAATATATGATGTCTTGCCAATGCCAGGCGAAAGCGGCATGCAATGTAAGGGAATTAATGGTTATTTTCTTGATATAAATACACTATATTAATGTTTATTATTACATATCATTTAAATATTATAATTCAGGTCATAAGTAAGTTAAATATGAAAATTCTACTGAAAGAAACAATACAGTAATTAAAGGTTTAACTTTGTTCAGTTTTAGAATTTACCTAACCATTACGCTTTCAGCATACGTATAAAAGTTAAGTGATTAAAAATATTCAGCGACCTACAGCATTCATAGAACGTTAGAAAGCAGTCGACTCATATGTTACCTATTTAAGTGCATAAGCATAAACACTACCAAGTTTCATCAAGTACAACCCAACTGACGAGCGATGTTAAAGTTTAGCTTTGGGGGGTTCAATAAAGAGATAACCAAAAAAGTAAAAGCAAGAAATTTTAGGAGTACTTTATAGGCTAGATAAAAATAAATGATAATAAATGAATGTATAATATGGTAACTGTGGATAGAAGAAGTTGTGACACTTCAGAAAAAAACGTTTGTATTGAAAAAAAGTCCTGCGGTTTTCGAGATATTCTAAATTTCAGAAAATTCTAAAAAATACACCCACTTACCACTACAAGACTCCAAATGAAGGATTTTTTACAACGATTTTGAACGTGGTTTTTACAACGATTTCAAGTGGCGTATGCAGTTTTTTACATAAAGATGTGAGTCAATAAGATGTAATATTAAAGTGTGAAAAAGATGAATAGAATTGAACCCCTAAAAAAGTAGTCAATTATTAATGTGGAAAATTGTAACAGATTCTACAAATCCAATAACGGTTTGCAAATTTATTGAGGACGCACATTTTTCCTTCGTTTTAAATTCTAAATCAACATCGTACTTGATATTGTACAAAAATCAATAGAATATTAGATTACATACAGCTGGAGCTAAGAAGCTTCTTCAATTGTTTTAAGAAGAAAATGCATATTTTATGTGTACTTTTCTGATATTAAAATATTATAATAAGTTGGTATTTGATATTATTATCGTAGGATTGATTTTTTATTTGATGTATATATATTGATATGTATATTAATGGTTGGAATGAAATGATGTATATACCTACTTTTGTACTTAAGAGGTCGATAGATACTCCAACATGCAATAACAATCGATCCCTACAAAAGTCTTATTAGGTACATTTGTTTTATTAAGAAAATATTAAAATATAAGCTTCCCTTTCAAAACTCAACTTAAATGGAATAAATATGTATCTAAGTAGTGAGCCTTATTACTGTATAATAATTAATACGTAATTACGCAAACAGAATTTTTGAAACAAGCAAGCAATATCCCCAATCCACATCCATCAGCAAGATCAAAATATTTGGTGTCTCAAAGTACGTATAAGTGATTCGCAAGACACGAAAAATTATAAAACAAATCCGTCCCTTGCTGATTAGAATTCTTTTTGAAGGGAGAAATTCATAAATGCATGAAAAGTAGGCCGTCACGTCGAGCCTGGGCCCTCAACCCTCATTACATTGTGCCTTCGAGGGAATTGACTCGCATATTTCAAAACCTTCGTTATAAAATGACATCGACACACTGAGGTACAATAGAATTATGTTTGCGTTACACAACATTTTTATTTATTTTATCAGTTCTGATAAAAGTAAGTTTGAATTTTAGATATATTTAGTGGCATTTAACATACCTATAAAATACTAATTATATAATTAATAATTATATTTAATGCATATGATATTAATTTAGATATTTAAGTCTGTTAGTTAATGGGTGGGTACGTATATTGAATAAAATTTCAGACATGAATATAAATGCTATGAGTAACACGACTAATGAGTTTTCACGGCATTATGATTAATTAATCTAAAAGTGCCAACTGTAATAAGGCGCGCAGGCAGATGTTGAAACAGAAAAGAAAAATATTTAATTAAAATCCATTCGCATTCTCAGTCGGAGCGCAGTTCGCTCGTAAATTAATAGCTTTTACATAAATGAATCCGTTGCAAAACATTAGTTAATATTTAATCTAGTTTTATGCCGACTGCACGTTGGTTTTATGAAACTTTAATAAAGCAAGCACTGGCTTAGTTAAAAAGGGAGCAGTTTTTAATAATAAACACCCTAGGCCTACGAAGGGTGAGTAATGGATCATTACAATTTTTCTCCTAGATTATTTCTTAACCTTTTTATAAAAGGCAAGATAAATCGTTGTTTAATAATTTTAATATAAAAAGAGTTTTATAATACAAGTTTTGATATAATTCATAACTACTTACATATCTTCCTGTTTTACCTATTTAACTACTTACCTATTAATAGAAGACGAAGAAGATCATCCATTACCTCGTTGGGTGGATAAAAACTACCAATACAAAATTTCATAAATCATTATAATTTCTGTCTCATATGTAGATATGGAACTTAAAAAGTGTTTAGTTACAATCCCATAGTTCCAGAACATTCCTTTATCGAAGTTACAACAATACCCAAATTCATGAATGAATTTGAACATGGATCAAGCTCCTCCACGTGGCGAACATCGAAAGCGATTGGAAATTACAAACGGGCTGACAGTGACATAGACTGATGAATTGACTTGATTCAGATAGTTCCAGAGTTACAACTAGATTAGTGGAACACGATTTTCCCTCGCATATTCATAGAACCGAACTATATTACTAGGCACCGGCCAAACGATATTGATTTGCACCCAGTTTATTATTGCTATAGGTACCTACTTCTTTGGAAAGTATGAATTTTTCAAAATAGTAATAGCACAGATACATAAATATTAGTAGTATTAATAGTAATCAATGATTTAATTACGATAGTAGTTGTTGTATACTTAAAAGAGCAATTCTTGTATATATATATATCTATCTATATATATAATCGGAATCTCGGAATCGGCTCCAACGATTTTCATAAAATTTAGTATATAGGGGGTTTCGGGGGCGATAAATCGATCTAGCTAGGATTTTTTTTAGAAAATGTCATATTCGTGTTTTTCTTTTCCTGACATCTATTGGTGAATAATAATACTATTTTGCTTCGTAGATAGCTGGACAACTGAAATAACACATAGGCACTTTTTATACCGATATTCCTACGGGATACGGACTTACGCGGTTTCAACCGCATGTCACAGCTAGTGATAATAATAAAGTCATAAATCTATACAAAACCAAAAGAAGCAGAGTACATCCACCGGCACTTTTTTTTTCATTTCCGAAAAAATCGAACTATCATCTTAACCTAGACCGGAATATGAAATCAATATTTTTATAACCCTCAACAACCTTCACACTCCCCAAAACATGCCGTATTGAAGTGAATATTTTAAATGCAATTGAGTCTGCCTTCGCTCTATCTAATAGAAATGCTTTTAACGCTTTGTTAGCAATAAATAATAATATAGAATTTGCAAGAAACAGATTGCATATTGCATAGTAATGTCCAACATTAACTTATTTATGAGTTCTGCAATGTTCATTATTTATTATATTATAGAAGTAATAAGGAGCAAGCTCTGAACCCGATTTGAAAATAATATCACGTTTCGAGTGAATAGGTTTGTGATATATAACGTCTAGCACACTTTTATTACGGTTGCTTTTTTGCTGACCCGTAAAAGATATATTTTTGAAAGTATGTATCACTTTTGATTGTCTTGCTTTTAGTTGGCGAACTCAATTTCACTGCTGATCCAGAAACTTTTTTCATCCGGCGATGCGGCTATGACACGCTCAGCGTGTCTCCCGCACCGGCGGCAATCTTGCCGTACCGCTTTTGTCGCTGGTGCGGGAGCCCACGCTGCACGTGTGCATAGAGTCAAGCCAGCTGTGCGGGCGGACACACCGTGTGTGTTCTAAATTTTTATTTTTTTTTAATTGTTCTATTTCTGATATCGCGATTTATTTTTAAAGAAATTTCAGTAGTCTTTATTTTTCTGCACACATATTTGTATTTTATTCAAAATACTTTATATATTATAATGAACAATGAGCTGAAAAGGTACTAATAACGACCTCTCCTTAAATTTTTTAGTGTATTATACGTTTAGAAATTAAAAACTTTTTAACGGATTTCAAACGCGATTTATTCATTATATTATTAACCCGACGTTTCGAACACTTTACGTCGGGTTAATAATATAATGAATGATTCGCGTTAAAAAGTTTGAATTTCTAAATGTATAATACTCGTGTAAAAAAGAAAATACTAGAATTTGATTTGTTTACACTCGTACATAAAGATATTCTTTCTTATAGAATATAGATTAGCAATAAAAGTTTCATGCTGAACGCGCTTCAGATATTGTGCTTCGGAGTGTTAATATAACAGCGTATCAATTTATTGTCAACCAATGATATTAGAGAGGTTATTTTGTATATAAAACGTTGTCCAACGTAAATTTATGTTTTCTTTTTTTATTATTTGTACAAAATATTTTCTTGTTCGTTTTATTAAAATTACATCCTAACTATCTAAACAAAGAAAATAATAAAAATGGAAGAAATCATAAAAAATATATTTTATGATAAAAATGTGTTGCCCGCACGCACTGGCGTCTTGGAAAATAAAACACGCACAGCGTGTTCGGTGTTTTACGCACAGGAGACGCGATTTATCGCGGATGCCGGCTTCCACACGCATTGGTTCCAAGCATTTTTACACAACTGGTGTGTTTCAGCAGCCAACGTGTTAATTTAAACATTCAGAGTATATCCTACCAATATTTATTTACCAAACGCGAAAGTTTGTAAGTATGGATGGATGGATGTTTGTTACTCTTTCACGCAAAAACTACTGAACCGATTGCAATGAAATTTGGTACGTAGATAGCTGGACAACTGGAACAACACATAGGAATAACTTTAGGATTAACACACTTTTTATCGCGATAATCCTACGGGATACAGACATACGCGGGTGAAACGCCCCGCGGTTTCACAGTAGCTTTTGCGTGAAAGAGCAACAAACACACACACATCCTTACAAACTTTCGCATTTATAATATTAGTCGAACTGTAATGTAGGTAAATGATGTTAAGTATCGAATTGTTAATAAAATCAGGCAATGGTGTTCATTCGTCAATCAAGTTATATGATGCAATAAAATCTAATACATAAAAGCCATACCTATAAATCTATTAAGCTTCTTAAACAAGATTTTAATTAAACCTTATTTTGTTTCTATTTCATGGCGATGGTTCAAAACTTTCCTAAGATTGCAAAGTATTCCATAGCTGCGGTATCGTTGAATTTTAGCAATTTAATACTAATCTCAACGTTTCTGTTGTCCTCTATTTTAATACAAAATAATCTCCATCACCAATAAAGATTTCACTCACGTAGGTATCTAGCTAAAAACTTAACGAAAGTTTAATTCAATTATTGATTCATTAAGTTCAAATAGGTAAAACCTACACCGCGGTTTTATTAACTTTATGAATCAATTATTGACTAAAACTTTCTACAAGCCACAAATTACAGTTCAGTAAGTTTCAGAAATAGTGTCTATTGCCTGAATAATATGTATATAATATACCTACCTACTTGATAGATAGATATGATGTCCAACTCCGCCAAAGTTTAAGCAAATTTTTTGTTTGATGTTTTTCCACCTTTAACCTCCAGTCTTCATTTTCTAAATGAATATGTTTTTCAATACAATTTTATGTATATAACATAACTAGCTGACTCGGCAAACGTTGTTCTGCCTTACTGTAACATTATGAAAAACACATTTTTTGTTGGCCGATTCTAAACCTTCCTGATATGCACACAAAATTTAATGAGAATTGGTTCAGTTGTTTCGGAGGTGGAGGACGACTCTACTTAATGTTAGAGTGTTAAGTTTATTTCCACATTATTTCCCTGAATCCCTTAATGGATTAAAAGCCTTCAATACCTATCGTCAAATCATTTTATCCTGGAAAATGTCCACATAGTTGCGCAATTTCAATTAAATGAGCCCAACGATCGTTCATTTCATTGTTTGTAAAGTCCGTGATATTATATTGTCTGAATTCCAAAAAATGTGTCCGGCTCGTTGTCATTAAAATATACAGGTAATGATTGAATTGAAAATTCTTTATTGCTAATAAGAAGATGAAAAGAAACGGTACAATAAAAAAGGTAATGGAGAATGGAGAGTATTTATAATAATCTTTGTTCTATTTCTTATTTCTTCACTACCAATGTCGACCAGGATTATATTAATTTTATGAAATGTTAGCAAGCTATAATTTTGTTGTTAGTTTTTATAAGGTCTGCGTTAAATAAAATGTCGAAAACAATTTTATAGGGAGTAGACCATTAGATTAGGTACTAAAACTGAATGAGAATATATAAGTATTATTGCTAGCTGAACCCGCAAACGTTGCTCTGCCAGGACACTCCTAATCACTTAGGGACATGAAATATAGATTGTGACCGATTCTCAGACGTACCTATCACATTCCTAAAATTTCATCAAAATTAACGAAACCGCTTAAGAGCTACGGTTACTAACACTCAAGACATGAAATGGGGTAATTTTCGCGTACGTGTATTTATAAGAATTATATAAGGGAAATTGGCATGTGTAAGGTATATTTTTAATGGACTTTCCCAAGTGAAGAGGTTCTTAAACTCCTTGAGTTTTAACCGAATGATGTTTCTTAATGTGGTTGAGAAAATTTTTGTCATTTAATCCCATTTTACAATCTCGAGTGTTACCATGACCCATGCCTGCCTGTAAAAATTTCTTTCATTAATTTCAGTTGTTTCAGAATATTTATACCTTCACTTTATAACTTGTCTGAAAGATCCAACACATTTTATGTATGTAACCTAGATATTTTGTTACCATAAAATGACTCGAAATTACTCCTAATAAATGTTATGAAATGCAACACAATAGAACCGCGTGAATTTTACCAGAAAAGCTTTCACAATCGTTGCCCAAGCAGGAGGAAAACATTGCTGAGATATTTCCCTTTCTATATGTAAATAAGAAGCAAACACTTTTATGTTTTACGATGGTTTCAAGCTATTATTTTGAGGGCTGTTGTTATGTGATATGAGTTTGTTCAGTTTTAATTTTCTGCCCAACAACGTTACTATATGAAACATGGTTTTGATTGTGGCGGAAATTTCCCTTGATTAGATATGATATTTGTATTGCAATTTCTTCTTGCTTTTACGGGTAAATCAAGTCATTTTTTGTTATATGCAGAATTTCTCTTCTAATTTCTCTTCTTATTTTATTGATTTCTGAATTTTCCATTTTTTATAGAAAATAAAACATTGTTAAGACCCAATTTTCTTTTATGGAGATGTGGTATTGTTTCCAGCTCTGAAAAGTTAAATAAATAAATACACATTTCAATATGAAAAAATAATTTATTACTCGACTAAAACGTATAAAAAATATCAATAAAATTTGTTACATCACATGATATACTTTATAACTTATCCACTTACATTAAGGTACATGATTTGAGTGAAATAATAAATAAAAATTTAATTTAAAATTTATTACTTAACTTCATACTTTCTAAATGTACATATTTTTATAATATTATGCGCCTACATGAGATGGAGTTTGCTTCAGAAAATTTACTAAAAAAAAAAACAACTGATATACCTCAATGTAATTTTTATACAACTAGAAATCCCAACAATTTTACTCTTTTCGTTTTACGAGTCTTTTAACATTGAATAGTATAAAAATTTTAAACTCGACTGCTCGAAATAACTAGTACCACAGATAAAAAAATCGATACAATCCCTCAAGTCTATTAAAAAATTTGGTTACAAAATAAGTTAAAAATCTAAATATATAACCGTCATACTGTTCAATAATTTTGCTTAGGATTTTGGGTAATTTAAAGAAATATTAATTCAATTCAACCACAAATAATTACAATTTACTTTAATTTTTTAAATATGAAGATTCCTACTTTCAAACAATAAATATACAGAAATCACAGATATTAGCTTAATATAGATACATCTGACAACTTTTTAAAAGTTAAAAATGCTTTGTTGTATTCTAGATAAGTTATTTTATACATTTTCCATTTTATCCCATATTTCGTAATCAGCATTTCACACTTTCACATACTTAGACTTGGATATTTTTATTTTATACAGTATTAAAATTTTCATATAAATAAATAATTTAATATTCCTTATAAATTTAATCACTAAGTTCACTTTTCAATTTAATTCAAAATAATCTTACATATGGCTTTTCTATCGGGTAACACATCGTGTACATATTTTTCAGTTATGATTCATATATTTACACGAGCTTATAACAGCTAATCGTTCAGAAATTGCTTTTATCTATGAATTCTATAAATATCATTTTATAATACACTTTTTTTTCGAACAACCTCTAACAATTAATAGTATAAGCATAAACAATGATATAATCCATACCCAAATAATAACTTACTTCTGTTACATTATGCGATTACTTGTTTTTATAATGCACTTCAATGAAAAGAGTTTGAATATAAATTTGAATGAAAGTTCAATTTGGTAATGAATAATAAAACATGATCGCATTTAATACGATCATATTTAATTTTAAAACAGAAGAAGCTGGTACAAAGTAAAATCTAAATAAATAAACAGTTTCATTAATTTTCGTAATTAAAAGACTTTATTAGTATTGTAATTGTTATTTTCAATCCTTTGAACTCATAAAAATATACCATATAAAAACGTTTTATTTATAAAAAAAATACTATTTTTTATGAATACAACGGTGAATAAATATTCATTTTAGACGCGTTGACTCAGGATCCAAAACAAAACAGTGTATATATAAATATTTACACTATGGAGACTTCATTACCAAAAAAATGTGATTTTTATTATTTTCAATAACAGAAATTGCCAAATACAACTCTTAACAAAAACAACAATTTACCTATTTAGATTTCGACCCGTAGCATACAAAAACCAACCAATGGGATACCATTATTTACCAAAGTTCCCAAAAAACAAGAGGTTCTTAATTCGTCAGTTTTTTTTTGTATTGTTACTCGATAACTCCATGGGTTTTCAACCGGATGACGCGATTCTTTTTCTATTTGAAAGAAACATGTTGTCATTTGGTCCCATTTTACAATCTGGACTACCTCCCACCCCAGGAACGTGGATGACCTAATTCGTATAAGTTTTATTCGTAGCCCATCGACTACCTATAACTAATACCATATCTCGCAGCGACCTGTGGAGTGTGTGTGGTGGCCACGGCTAGTAGCAGAGGCACGTCATTGACATCGATATTCAAAGACTTGGTGAGCGTGTTGATGTCGCAGAAATCCGTTGACATAAGCATATCAGCTAGCGTCTTTGACAACACGCAGAACTCGCGTAACTTGCTCTCTAAGAAAAGGAGGCACTGCAACATATATAAATTTCATTAATATACTTAAATTTAAATCAAGATCAATACTAATCAATATAAAGATATCGTAACAAAAATTCAAATGATAATTCTTTCTGATTTTTCTATTAATACGTGTGTATGTAAAACTTGTAATGAGATTATGAAGTCTTATTGCTTATCATACAGTAATCCACCTAGATGTGATGTGCAACAGAAACATGCAAATGGTTTTTTTTTCTGACCCTGAGGCCCGTTTGAGGCCTCCTCACCCTTCCTTGCCCATTTCTTCGTCATCAATTACAAGCGAGCAATGCATTTGCATGTATACAAATATAAATCGACATTGGTCAATAACCATCAGGTGAACCACCAGCCAGGAAAAAAGTACAGTTATAACAACTCCCCCTCCCTTCCCCTACAACGCTGCGTCACACTCACCTGCTGCGGCGGCACGCAGGCGCGGCGCATGGCGGGCAGCGCGTCGAGCATGCCGCCCACCAGCGGCGACAGCCCGCCGCACCCCACCCCGCGCCCCACCACGCGGACTTCCCTACGACAACGCGCCACATCCATTTATCCAACCAAAAATGACATATAGTCGATCACTCGCCGCCCGTGGGACA
>NC_052114.1:7895044-7930959 GCF_012273895.1 Zerene cesonia
TTCCCTACGACAACGCGCCACATCCATTTATCCAACCAAAAATGACATATAGTCGATCACTCGCCGCCCGTGGGACAGTAATAAGTGGAAACGGGTTGCGTCCTATTGCGCTCTCTGTCGCACTTTTAGTGCTCGTAATACGAGCAAAATTACGCATCTCTGTTGAGTCGACGATTATAACCGCACAACAGGCAACGAGTGTTTGACGATACGGAATTTCATTTTAAATATTCATAAGCTGAACATCATTTTTGGAACATATATAGCCAAGACTTAGGAAAAGACACAGGCTACTGTTCGTAAAGAAAACAAAACTTGAGTGAAATAGGGAAAGAAAATTAGTATGGCTATTTAATTAAATATAAAAATTCACACGAATCGTCACGATATTAAAAAAAATATATTTTAATAATCAAGTAGTGACAGCGTCCTTATATCTAGTCTAGACACATAAAGACATAGAATTTTATTCCATTATTTTCTAATGATGTAATGTTTATAGAATTTTTTGACCTGATTATAAAGTGAACCTTTTAAACTAATTAGATATCTGAAGTATATACAAAGGAACACTTAAACTTACCATGTATTCGTGTCTCCAATAATAGCGACTGCCTGCATCGGCGAATCTAAAGTTTTATTCAGGTACAAAGTCAAATCTAAATCTCTCTTCAAATCTGCTTCCCACACTTTTGGACTTGCTAGGGTCCCTGAAAATCGTAAAGTATATAACATTTCATAGATTATTCAGAGCATTTTATTAATATTACGTAAAGTTTAAGGCGAGCCTATGGACAAAACAATGCTATATATGGTGAATGGGTGTTTTGCATTCTTGTTTTTATAGTATCTCTTTATCATAATGTATGAGAGATTCTAAAATATATAAAAATCACACTTAAAAATGTAACAAGTTTTTTTTCGAATCGAAGCTCATTTGTACGATATACAGTTCGATTTGTGACTTTGTTTAATAAGAACTTAAAACTGTTTTAAAACATATCTCTCCGTTAGCTAGAAAACTATTGTTATTTTATATTGATAAATGTGGATGAACCGCGCGTGAACCACGCGGACAGAATTTACTTTTGATTATGTACGTGAGCGGTAATCTAGTTGATATTGTTGATTGAAGATTATACGAGATAAAAATAAACATTATTCAATGATTAAATATCTTTTCACCTATCATGAAAATTGAAAAAAATTAATATTATAAATATTTGGGCCTTTCATGAAAATGTGTCCAACAAAAACGACAAAAGAAAGAACGACAAAAGGAAAATTAAAGTCATATAATATCTCTTACGTTCAGCGATTTTTTGTTAAAAATTAATCTGCTCAATTTTGCAAGATAACTAAAACTACTTGTATTTTTACTTTTCTACCTAACCGAACTTATCATGCCAGAAGTGACAATGTGATACAAATGTCTAAAACACACCTTATTATCTTTGTTAACTTGTTTGTATATACTTACTAATGCTCTTAGTTCAACTAATTCTATTAGAATAGAAGTTCGTTGAACTACTTCATTTTTTTTTTTACATTTATGTTATTTACATTGAGTTTTCCATATTTCATTTGTTACAGCTGAGAACTTGATCCTACATTAGATATTGACACTTAGGGTCAAAATTGTGCCATATTTTAATAAATATCCTAATAAGCCCCATAAATTATATAACTATAGAACATTCTATACAGTTAATTCTTACCTTGTAAAATTAAATCAGGTACATAATGGTCGGTGACCCCGCCCAGTAGCGACACATCGAAACCGGAACGAACTTGCAATGCAGTCTTAAAACTTATCCCCGTCAGGGGAAATTCTATCACTTCTTTTACGTCTACCGTCTCTCTTTCACTAACTGAATCTAATACATCCTTCTCTTTCCGCCTAATGTCGTTTTTCTTAGCGTTAATGATCACTGTGTTTTCTTTCCTCTTCCTCACAAATGTTTTGGGCGATAGCTCTCTATGTTTTTCCGGCTCGTGTACGATCGTTTCCTTCGCGTATTGCGGTTCCAATTGTCTTGGCATATCATTCATATATTCCATTTCAGAAGCGTTCGTAGGCGTTTGCAGCAAAGATTCCATCATTTGGCATTTGTAGCAAGTCTCACACGTCTCCTCCTGTATTTGCGGCACGACGGTCGGATCGAACTGGAAATTGTCCAACTTCAAGTTCCCCGGTTTCCCGATGTAGTGCCTATCTAGAATCTCTAAGTTTTTGCTCTTCATATAATTGGTCACTATCTGTGGGTACTTATCGAACTCGAACTTAAAACCGGAATGTTTGATAGGTTTGGAATGTTGAAGCGTTTGGTTGCAGCACTTTGTGCTGCTGTTGCCGTTGGGCTGGTTACGATCACAATGTTCACTGCAGTCCTCTTTCTTTTCCTCCGCTCCCAATTTCTGCGGTTCCACGTGGACCGGCTCGTTCTGTACTTTCGATGACTTTTTCACGCTTTTGCCGCCAGATTTATTCTTCAAACCGACTAGTTTCTCATTATCACCGAGCACGAACAAAACTTTGTTTTCCACATCACTCTGGTCGGACACGGATGATTTCTCGCTTGAATCTGAGGAGTCCTTGAACGAAATCATTATTGAAGGATTCCTCCGCATTTGATTACCCTTTGACGCATTACTCAAACAAGAACTAGAATCTAAGGCATATTCTGGTTTAGAGAGCTTTTGACTTAAATTAGTGACTGTTGTGGATTTTTTAAGGCCAACTTCAATCGCGCTCAACAAACTTTTCTGGTTATCACTCGCTACTGGATCATTGGATGTAATCGTTAAATTGTCTTTGTAACACAACGTACTATCACTACCACTAACGTTTTCCACTGAACATACTTCTAAGCTTTCCATAAAAGATTTTTCAATTTTTTTAACACACGTCACTTTGCTTTGACTCTGATCAAAGCCTTCATACACAAAATCGCTTCTCTTCACATCGCCACATCGCATGAAATATGTTAGAACACTTAAAAGTCTGTTGATGAATTGCCTATTGGTGGATCCCGCGACGATAGTCCTGGCAGTCCGCGGCGGGAAGCCGATACTGCCGCAGAGGTCACCCAACTGCGCCCACAGTGCATTGTAGGTTCTTTGCGAATCTCGCTTTAGTGGTAGCTCTGTTGCGTCGACTATATCGTAGGGACTAACAGTCGTCACCCAGCCCAGGTGGTAAGTGAGCACGTGAGTCAGGAGGGTGCTGATGAAACTGTAAATAAAAACATTTCTATTGGTCTACATAGTATATAGATATGTCCTAGTAATGTGTATACATGACGTTACGTAAACCATTCAATAAAACACTCGTGTAATCGTCATACTCATTGATACTTTGTTATTAATACGACATACGATACGTAAATGATAGCTTGGCACAAACATCTTGAAAACAGGAAGTTTAGTACGCATTTGCCAATTATTTAAGCATCAATTTATATCACTCTATAACTGTACAATTATAGAATCGAATTTCATCACACGAACACCACCCACATAAGTTACACAACGGATTCTTACGATTTGTAAGCGTCAATCTTGAAAGTAATTCGCATCACGTGAGTGCCGCGTAAACAAAGGACGTAAATATGAGCGGCAAAAATACTAGCCGCGGCTAAATATACCGTGCTCTCGACATGGCTTCCATTCACACGTACGCGAATGTAATTATCGGACAAAAGTTACGGGCCAAAGACACGCATTTCTTATTTCGCTTAGCGATCATTAATCGTGAAAGCACTTTGGACAGTGTCCAAGAAAGCATCCACTATCTATTAACGTCTCACTACCGGATTAATTACTTGATATTAAATGATTGTGTAACCATGGTGAAGTTTGACTACTAATTGTATTGAATGCTTTTATTATGACTGTGTCTCATTTTGCACGTCATTTCTTACAATACCTACTTCTTCACATGCATCGTCACACTATGGATGCATTGATAAGCCAATAAAAAAGTTAAAACTAATATAATTAAAAAAAAAAACAAGCATCAAAAGGAACACAGAGGCACATTTATATAATAATAATCAATTATGCAAGAGTAAATCTTCTTGCAACAAGCAGGGATCTGTCAAAAATATCCTTATGTTTTATACTAATCAAATTATAGCCATGTATTTATTCAATAAGTGTGCTAAACACAACTGTGTGAGAACTATTAGATGAAATTAACACATGTGTGATAATTTGCACATCCAAGAATCTACTATAGTTTATCTAAATACTTATTACGACAATTCACCTATATAGGCATTCCTTTAACGTACCTTTTATCTTAGAACAACTAAGCATGTAATACAAAAATTATATCGATCGAAATCGTCTTTATGTGTACACCTTAACAATCATGTGATTCGGTTGGATTCTAATAAAGCAGTTACGTCATTAAAACGACAGAATATACGGCCGATTTAAATATAGTGTTTAAAATATTTTTATCACCTGCGCACGTTACTTTTTACATTTTCAGAATTTCATGCAAACATCTGGCAACAATATGATTTTTAATTACGTAAAGTTGCTTTCTCTTCTCACAAATCAAATGTTTCTGTCAAATCTCAAAAAAAAAATTCTAAGAAATTTCTGATAACATACACATAATATTGAAAAGCAAAAAAGCGTGTTGACGTGGTACAACGTGAAATCAGGAATTTCTTTTCGAAACCAGTATTAGTACGTCTCGCCGGGTCAATAGAATTAACATTTGGCTTAATATCAAAACACGGATGAAACAAAGACGTCAATTGTAAGGGACGTTCTGATGGCTCAGATAAACAGCAGTCGTGTGATGTTAAAACTCAAATAGAATCGTTTTTTTTTTTGTCAAACAATCAGTTCCTTTGGTTATAAAAAGTTAAGCGAGACAATAGATGGGTAAAGGAGTCTTTTGCAGATTCTTATTTTAAAATTATTTTTGAAAATAATTCGATGTTGATATTTTTTAACCTTAAAATGATAAATTATTAAACATACCAAAACAACTTACGTCTGTATATGATGATAAGGAAATTTAGATACCGATGAGATTATAATATGACTGAACGCTTAAACACACGTAGTTCTTTACTTTTTTTATGTTCTAGGTCTGAATTGAGTGGGTTAAAATTACCAGTGAGTATATTCAAATATAGAATCGAATATAATAATTTGTTTGATATTTCATAATTATATTGCAAATTTTGGCAATATGCAACTAAATTTAAGCATAATTTGACATTTTTATCAGTTTAAAATAGATATTATGTTATACACCTATCAAATGTTAACAGGCATTTCAGGTACAATCAGCATTTTCGGGCTGATCTCATCTATCTTCTTCGTCAGATAAGACAACGGTCGCCGAGTCGAATCCGACGATTGTTATTATCCTTAATCGATCACTTTCCGTTATTTGATAAACAGATAACCAATGTGTCCGATAAAAAGTAGACAGGCGTGAATCGAACCGGTTCGCTATCAACAATACGCCCGAATACAATTCCTTATTAACTCTCTTATTCTCCCTCCATTCTTAGCTCTTTTAGAGAAATAAACACCGATGTATAATAACCGTTGAGAAGCAGAAATGTATATAAACGATTTATGTAATATGACCGTTAGGCTCACTTATATAATATTATAGTTATCACTAAAAAGCCTATATGGATTTAATTAGTATCCATCGTTTCTAGTATTTATGCAGTCACAAAATTTTCCTTGTCATTTGGGTTACCCAGTAGAGATTGCTGTCAACGATAAGGTCGAATTCTGTACATTGTTCGCATATAGCTATAAAGTTGTCAAATTGTGTCCAATACAATAAATTTTCATTAATGTATTTAGGACTAGCTGCACCCCGGGGTTTCACCTGCGTATGTCTGTATTCCGTAGGAATATCGGGATAAGAAGTGTCCAGTTGTCCAGTTATCTACGTAGCAAATTTCATTGCAATTGATTCAGAAGTTTTTGCGTGAAAGAGTAACAAACAAACATCCATACATACATACATCCATCCTCACAAACTTTCGCATTTATAATATTATTTAATTGGATTAATACTCACAAGTTAGTACTCTTGGTGTCCCCCACACCGATGACTGAGCACAAATCGGATAGTAATGTTTCAGCTATCTTGTTCCTCTGCCTTTCCTCGCTGGTGACCAGGTTCAGCCATACCGGTTGCAGTCGCGTGCCAAACATAAGGTCTGATAACCTGAAATGTTAATATGCCAATTTCATATCCTACTGTTAATCGTTATGGTTATATTGTATGGAAGGTTTCAGCGTCTACTCACTCATCATATCGAGATACTATGAAACTTTCCCTTACTATCAACCACGTTTCACTAAATTTTTATTTTCTCAAAGGTATATGATCCAATGATCTAATTATAGGACATATTTTTACACGTATATTATGTCTATCACCGATTTAAGGGATTGCTGCTGATTAGAAACAAAAATGCATTTTGTTTCAATAAAATTGTTGATATTATCACGATCGTGTCCATAAAATATCAGATTTTTTCGTAACAGCTTTAGGTAAATTATTTCCTAAATAATTAGCCTGTTATCATCTTTTTGCAAATTAACTTACGATAAAGTACATAGTTCAAATTCACGTCTAGTGGTCAATTATGATTTCCAATATAATTATGGACGATATTGTATTTAAAAACACGCCCTTCACGAATTGTAATATCGAAACGCGCGCATCTATTTTTAACTCCACGTGTCAACTTTTTATTGCCATCCCGTCAAGACATCGTAAGAAATGTCCAGAACGATTGCGTCACTTACAGAAATAATAATAATCAAATCTTACATATTTCTTGAGGAGAAATTTCTTCGAGTTCTTCAAGTACATGGGTTGAGGTTTAAAACCGCATTGATCTATCCCTCAATACGACAGTAAGAAGCGCGTGTATGCATTATATACTTCGTCATTTAACGTCATTTCGGCAGCTTGCCACATTTGCTGCATAATATTGTCGTATGACAGGAAACACGCATCAAGACGTGGATACAGCTAACTACAATATATTTGGAAAGTATAGGCAATGTGTAAAGAGCATTCGGAAATGAATTGATCCAAATAAATACAATTGCAGCACAGCCCTTTAAGAATGTAAATATAGGATCGCGCGGCTAGCGCCAATAAACGCAGTGTGAACTTATACTCCGAGTTGTATGCATATTCCTCTCCTAACAAATATCTAAGAGTATTGATTAAAAACCTAACCTAACCTAAAAATAAGCCATCACAAAAATAGACAAGTTTAGACGTGATTTGTAAAAACATCCATCTCAAATTAACAAAGTCGTTTTAAATCCACAACGTGATGTTAATAGCGTAGGCAGAATTTCATAAATATCAAGGTAACCAATATGCTTTCAAAATGCACTTATAAACAAATAGAATGAGAAAAGTTATTTATAGTCTGGGAAACAAAATGCATTGACCATAAATTTAGAAATTCGTAATTGTGTTGAAATATTAGCTGTTATTACCTTTGAAATTTTAATTAACTTTTATAATAGATTTAAATAGTAACGAACAATTATATAAAAATAACAATATAATAAACAAATGACACAAAAACGATGGCTTTAGTTAAACGCTTAAAAATAATGTAGAAATTTTAGCAATAGCAATACTTTAAAATAATTTAAAACATCGAGTGTGTGATAAGCGAAACTTGGTAAAATGTAAAAAGTTCATCATTTCACGCTTTCGGTCATGACCTACATTTCGCCACGAGTGAATTCATTTATTGTTATAAAACCATACAAAACAAAATATACCAAATAAAGATAGTACATGATGAATTCATGAAATTATTGTATTGTCACCGATCCTTGGTAAATGAACAAAGTTTCAGTTAAATCTGTCCATTTAAAGTGAGTCATAATCTTAAGGAGTCGGTAAGAAACATACGAACGTACAAGTGAAGCTAATAAAATCGTGTTAAAATAGAGTGTTAGTGTTAGTTGAGTTTGAGTATTACGTCTACAACTCACCACCTAGCCGCGTCTTCGGTGGCCGCGTGGAGGGTAGACACGAACTTGCGTTCAGCGCCCGCCCGCAACGTGGCCAGTCGCAAGCGACACACGAGCGACTGCAGTTGGTTGGAATGTTGCACACAACGGCGTATTACGTCCCTATTTAGAGGATATTTCTATGTTATTAACGCAATAACTCGTCTGCTTAGTTGAAGTGCAGTTTCTATAGTACTATAGGTCTGCACCGGCTTCGTCCCTGGTACATATATAGAAGTCGGGGATAGTATATGCATCGATCTTACGTATCAACTCAACACTCAACTGTGAAAAGATTTTTGAAATTGGTATAGTTCCTGAGATTAGCGCATCCAAACAAATAAACATACAAACAGCTTCAGCTTTATATTATTACGATATATACATTACAAACGCACATGAGAAAAAAAGACACAAAACGTACAAATGGCGGTCTTATCGCGATTTAATAAAAAGTAAAATAAATAATAATAATACTACCTATCATCTGCAATTTTGAGTTTAGGCTATAAGCATTTCAAAAATCACCCGAACACGAATGCAAATATCATGAAACGTATTAATTTGCACTATATGTCGATAATATTATTTGTACACTATATGATTCATAGTCACATGATTTACTACGAAATCCATTGATTAACTCGAACATGTCTAACCTTGGTTACAGGACAAGAATATAAGCTTAATATACTCGGAGTCATTTTATACAAGTCAAACTCCACGGTCTACCAGAGGTGTCTAGAGTTTTGATAACCAATTTAATACGAGTAATATACTCATAATGTATGCAGCAGGAGCGTTTGTTTTGTGTGTCTGTTTGATCGAGCTAATCTCAGGAATTACTGGACCGATTATCAAAATTCTTTCACCATTGGTTATATGCGTGATCCTTGAGTGCTAAAGGTTGTATATGTACCGTGTGATAATCAAAGAACCCCTCCAAAATCAAGTACACTCATTTATTTTTTCCTTGACAAATTATTAATATCAAATTGTTTTTGTGCCATAAATATACATAACAATAAATATGAACAAAAATACGTATATCCCGGGACGTCTGCCAAAATTTAACCTACCTCAATACTATCAAAGGATATTTGATCAATTATTAAACTTTAACAGGTTTTAGTTGTATAAACCAAAATTATATATTTCAAAACCTTCCACTCAAAATCTTTGGAAACATACTGTAGTACTTATTAAGAATTCTTGTTTATTATATAGAATTCAGTCAGATAAGACTCTCCTTTCCCATATTATGAAAATTGGAATGGAACATAAAGAACGTGTAAAGAATGCATATAAATATATACTATTGTTATAAAGCTGAAGGGTTTGTTTTTTGTGTTTGTTTGAACACACTAATCTCAGGAACTACTGGTCCGATTTGAAAAATTCTTTCAGTGTTAGATAGCCCATTTATTGAGGAAGGCTATATATAGTAGCTATAGAAGCTATATACGTACCACGGGCGAAGCCGGGCAGACTGATAGTTAAAAATAAAAGTAATGCATAAAAAATCATTACATTACCAAAAAAAAAATGCGTAACACACTGCCATGCATTTGACAGAAACAAAAACAAAGGATACATTTTTTTATGGTTATTGTGGAAATTCGACCGCTAGTAGTAAATAATGATTCTTATTTATTCCAGAATATAATTTAAACATATCATTTCTAAAAGAATTAAGCATATATAGATAAACGGCTTTATCCGTTTGCTTAGATAAACGACGTGATAATTTTCTATCGTGTCACATGACTTCAATATACTTATTGTATTTTGGCACTTTATATTTATCTTGCATTATAAATTTTGTCGATATAATACCGAAAATTTAGTAAACAAATCACTACGAAATTCAAACAAAATTTAATGTAATATGAACGACCTAAGGTGGCATTATTTACTTACAAGCGGCTTCGCCCGCGTAGTGAAGAGAAAAGACTACCACTACAGCCAATTTCATCCAAATCGGTTGAGTAATATAGGCGTGAAGAAGAGAAAGACAGACAGACGAACAGACAGAGGTATTCGCATTTATAATAATCATAGGGATTAGTGCCCGTAAAGGTTACAAAGGTTATGTATGATTGTACATCAACGAATGAATTGAAACGCCAGCTAAAAGTTATATATATTGCATCTAATGGTGTAAATATATTATATATATTCAAATGCACTTTTCAATTCAACAAGATCTTATCCAATAAAATCCTCGTGTCACAGTTTTCGTTACCATACTGCTCCGAAACGGCTTGACCGATTTTGATGAAATTTTTTGTGCTAAGCATCCCAGAACAGCGTTTGCCGGTTGCAGCTAGTATATATATATATATATATATATATAGAGATTCAAATCTGAAATGTAATATATATGTACTTACATATCAGCACTCTCCGCCACGGTGATCAACAGCGCCAAGCCCAATTTGGTCCTTCGAGACACCGCCGACGAACTCGCGAGACTATCACTCGTCCCACTTGTCACACTATTGCTATACATCTATGAAACAAAATTATTATTACCTATAATAGTGTATGCTTTTAGTTTTAAATAAAGGAGAAGTTTTACTCACATAACATTTGTACATTGAAAATAGATTTTATAGATTGTAAAATGATATTTGGTATTATTAAAAAGAACTAACATAAATTACCAAAAAGTAAACGATACCAATATTACACTTTTAAATATATATAAATTTGGTCCAACTTAAGATATGGGATAGTTATTATTTCGTATTGAAATTGTTAATTATCCCAATAATTTAAAAATCTTAATATTTTTTTTAAATTATTACGCAGCCACAGCAACGCGTGGCCGGGTATGGTAGTATCTTTGTATAATAAGCAAATATTTTCTTATAATCAAAATATATCAGATCGTAAAACAACTTTACTAGTCCAACATAAAATATTAAGTCTCAATAATGCTGACATAAAGATCGGCGGCACTATTACTCCTTAATCCTCGTCCATTATTTTCAATAGCATTCATCAAACAGAGCAAGGATCAATTGCTAGATCTGCGACCATTAGCTGTCGTGTAATTGAAACTAATGTTAGATATGTTAATCTAGGTTACGATGCTGTTCACCAGAGCCACAAATAAACTTGGTAGTGTTACATATGTATATAACAATCCAAGTTCCTGATACTGTACGGAAAGAGGAAATCTTTATGATGTTAAGGATTCTAATATAAAAATTCGTTATTAAGGCAACCTTTAAAGTTCTTGAGTATAATTATTGATATACCACTACCTAAAAACTGAAAACAAAAAATTGCCCTAATTCAAAAATTCTAGAATTTTCTATCACTAAAAATCTAAAGCATATTGTGTTTATCATTTTGTTACAACATTCTATATAAATGAAACGTTATACTATCATCAAAGTCGTCACATCGTCAAAGCGATTTAAAGAGCTTAAAAGCATTTAAAACGGGTGTGATAACACAGCATACAACAGAGCAAGCTCCATTATCCCCACGATCAATCAAACACACCAGTAAACATTTCGACCGTCAAGTCTCCGCCGAGTAAACAATAGAATTATCTCATCAACGCTGCACCTAATAACTAATCACATACACCGATAACAGGTTCACATGACTTAACGATAGCGGTCATTCATGTGACGAGTCACGAGTGATAGTAATCTTAGAGCCTCTATAAACAATAACACGCTTAAGCGTCATAAATTCACACTTGAGCACATTATATAGGCATTATTTACATTTTATATTTATTACGTGTAATAATGATAAGTTGAATATATTATGCCAAAAATCAAGGACAAGCGAGTTAGGTAGCAAGTTATTATTTTTTTTTTGTAGAACAACTTTCAATTAAATTATTATAACACTTAAATAAACCGCATTAAAACAATCATTTAATATGAAAAAGGAAAAACTTATTTCCCAAAAATTT
Source organism: Zerene cesonia (assembly GCF_012273895.1). Lineage (NCBI taxonomy): Eukaryota > Metazoa > Arthropoda > Insecta > Lepidoptera > Pieridae > Zerene > Zerene cesonia. The sequence continues at coordinate 7,907,031 of NC_052114.1, forward strand.
CGTACACCATCAACTTAAACTCATAATTTCTAAAAGCAACTTCTTTTACCATCTACTTCCAATATTGAGACACATAAGAACATTCCAGAACATACCTGCGAATCGTTACTAGAGACCGTCGTAACTGTGGGAACTCGCAATGACGTGGAGGTGAGATCGAATCGAGTTGCCATGCTCTGGAAGGTTCTGCGCTGCCAACTGCCGACGCTCGACGAGCTGAGCTTGCGGCCGGGCGACGCTAGTGGGTAATCACACGCCTATTTATATAGTAAAGTATCGATACTCTAGTAGCTAATACGGAAAATTGTTTCTTTTCGGGAAATTACGTCATGTCTATTCATATACTAAGCTTTTAGTAACACCCTGTGTTATAGTCGTACTAATACTCGAGTAAATATTGGGGAAATTTATTGTTCAAACATAAAATTTTAACTTTTGGGAAATTACAACTCAACTGTTTATATAAAGAACTAATTGTAAAACCTGGCCAATACTAAGGTAGCTTTTAAACTGTTCAACGCAGGAGTTTAGTAGGACATCATTAACTGAGGGCATGTTTCTTAATAATATGGTACGTTGAAAATGAAATTAGAGGAGACGGAGAGATGCTATGTATAATTTTTTTTCAAATTAAACTTTTTTCTACATACTTACATGTAAACGAATATTCAGATTGCATGTTTCCATCCCAGGTGTCCAGCATCGAAAAGAAATCGACATTGGATCCAATGGTACTGTACGAATAGTCGCCATAGAAACCTGAAAATAATTCTCCTTTACCAAGACGAACCATAGCATAACAAGATAATTATTTTATGGAAAAAATATTTTAGGGTGTCATGAAGTTTCAATTTTAATACCGCCCGGTACGCATTAAAAGTACTTATACAATATTTTAATATCCAGACTTAAATCTCCCGACATATCTATACGTATTAAAGTTACGTTCAGTCCAATAACTTATAAAAAACATTCTGGAACGCTCGACAGTAGTAACCCACAACAAATCTAGTCGTATCATTGAGAGGGAAGCCAGACAGACTGGCGCCGTAACGCGTTACGTTACGATACTGTTTACCCTTTCACAAGAAAAAAACATATACAATACCTAATCAAATTAGCTTCCGTCCATAGCTATAAATAATCAATAATTACATCATTTTTAATCAAGTGAACTGCATTTATAACATGAACAGAAAAACAAATAAGGTGACTGTTGCATAAGATTGCTTGATATGTTTAAATAATAATATCTCATTGTCTCGTGCAGATACGAATATTGTCAAGAATCTAAAAAATAAACACCAAAACTTATTGATATAGGATACCTTGTATAATGTATAACTTTTTCTATTTATTTAAATGTTATGCTGCATCGTATTAAGCGTTTTTTTAATAAAGGATAAAAATATTATAATAAGAATGTATATAAAGTCTCATTCCAACAAAGAAACGGGTTTATCCAATAAGATTACAACTATATATGACGGACATGTTTGTCGCAATGTATAGAAAAAGTAATAGCGTCAATGCAATATATTGCACTGAAAGTATCCACACTAATAGATGAGACGCTGCCACAGCTATACTGCTAGTGGATGAAATATTACATAGATGATTTGAAATCAAACACTGCGTTTTATTACATTTAAACTCTAAGGAATATAAGGATAAATAGGCGGTGGAAATTGGTTTCCGAACGACAAGCTCTCATACAAAACGTTATGATAATGCGTTAAATATATTATTTTGAACCGACTTCTTTATGCAATGTAGTTATTATTTTCTGCTCATTCAAACGACCCATCTCTTGTTTCCATGACAGAGGCACAGATAAATATGAGTTTACAGTCTTTAAAACGAAACATCGTTTTAGTTTTTTTTTCTAATTCAACCATTAACTACAGAACAACTCAAGGCTACAGCGCTATTTAATTTCACGGCACAAATAATAAACACACAATAAACGCAACTTCCCATGCCTAATTGAATTGCTTCGAATCGACTGCCAACAGCAATTTATTGTGGTCACACAAGTAAAATTAGATTTTAGATGTATATAATGATACAATTACCTGAATAACTTGTGGGAGGTATGTTTCATAGGTTTAGAAAAGGCATTACATTTGTATAATGATATGAGTCGATAGATAAAATTCAAATGTTATACCAGTAACAATATCATAACTAACATTTCTAAATGAATGGATTTTCCTGCGTATTAAAAATAATTTACAATGTACGGATGAATGTTTCCTATAACACAGGTCATCGCCTAGTCTGGGGGATATTGTTCAAAATATCGCACTTAAATGTATCTACTTTGTTGTATTGTAAGTTAAGTCAAATTTCATGTTCATGTGTTTTTGTTGTCAAATAAAAATTTTATTATTATTTATAATAACTACTGGTTAAATTATAGACATCGGTATTTCTATCGGTCTTCGATATAGGCCCATCAAAAATTTATACTTTTCTTAAAGGTTGACAAAGCAATCACAATTCACCCTTTTTTTTTGATTGGGGAAATCTTATAGATACCAACGGCTTCCGAGGAAAGAGCCGTGTTTTATATCGAAGTCCTACCGACGCAAACCCCGCTGTGTTCCGTCGAGCCACTTAAGTAGTAAGCTAGTATTCTTCTCTAGACTAATGTGGCAATTGCTTATAGTAGGCGTTGATCACCCTACATCAAGTGTCGCGTAAAATAAAAGGCTAAATCCTGTAAACAAAAAAAACTACAAACATAATGACGCACCGGAATCTCCTCTATCGATTGAAAAGCTCAGCGACACGCCCTCCTCCCTCGCCAACGGAACATTTAGAGGTGACGAGCGACTCCTCAGTTCGCTTGTTACATTCGCGTTGATGTCCGTCTTGCGATCCGCACGACTTATGCGACGGGACGTTGGCACGAAGAACATCTTTGTACACATCAACCTAGATGAATGGAAAATTGTGTGTACAGTTCATATACCTAGCTAATATTGAAAGTATTAATAACATTATATATTGTACTTTTAAATTGATTTAATAGTTCAATTTAAACGCGACAGGTAGATTAACAGTTAAAACTGTTAATAATTGATACAGTTCTTTAAGATAGTTTGTTCTTCAAAAACCATGCAAATAGAACAAAGATTGAGAGAATATGTGCTATAAATACACTTAAGATTCATCAAAATAGAGGCAAACAAACGTCATATTAAATACTAAAAAATGTTCTGAAAAGTAATGTAAACAAAATATACTCGTATTTAAGATAAATTTTGATTCCAACTCTAGGACGTTAGAATGAATCGGTAGACAAAGTCAACGACAATAATCTAATATGTATTAAATAAATCGTTCAAATATCATAATAGTACAAAGGCATATTAAGGTCACAATGTAACCGTATCTTAGCAATTTGATAAGCACACATTAAGAAGGACACTCGTTATGGAGGGAACATTATGCACTGGTGCAACGATAATATTATATTACACATTACATAAACGTATTATTTTAGAAGAAAACGTATCTTCTAAAACACTACATACACCAGTGTTTCATACACACATAGACAAAATAACTTGGAAACGAATTTCGATATTGTAAAGAGCTTTTTGTTCGGAATTCATTCAATAACACGATTTTCGATGGTTATACAATATAAAAATTTACAGCGATATTCAATGAATCTATAAATAATGATAAAATGTTCGAATTGGATCTTTACGTATAACTCATAAAATAACACTCATTAACTACCTATCTGGGAACTACATTTCTATCCTGAAACACTTCTTTAAAATAAGAATAATAATTTAGAAATTTTTATTAAAAACTTTTAACGGATTTTAAACGTGATTTATTCATTATATATTAAGCCGACGTTTCGAACACTACAGCGAGCGTGGTCACGGGGAGACACGGGAAGAATAATAATAGTATCCTGACGATAGCATGATTCGATAAATCACTGCTCCACTTAATCATTTAAAAACCGTTTTACTTCGTTGTGAAAACGATCATACAATAAATTGCCTCAACCGGCGATTATTACCTAAATCAAAATAAATCTGGTTACCGCCACTTACGGCCGGCTGCTATTCGTGTATTCAAACAATCTATTTCTATGATCATGATACAAATGGTACGAATTACACACGTTGAGAATCAGTCAAATATTTATAAGTAAATTCAATATTTGGAACGTTATTGTTGTAACCTACCAATGTTGTGAGGACTGAATGTGGATGATTTTATTATTAGTATAATCACCAACAGGAATATTCTAGTTAATTACCTTTTTGGGTCGTCCATGATGTGAATTTTGAATGACACACTCTTACAGTTCATAGCGACAGCTCCGAATATCATCTCACCGAGCATGCCCGCGTCTGATGCTGGTCCCTTATACTGAACAAAAATAATTTCCTTAAAACATATACTATCAATTTATTAAATAAAATAAAGTCGTGCTAATTAAGCCACTCATAACTACACTCATAACTAAAGAACCAACAAGTGTTATCGGATTTTCATGATTTTTCAATTGAATTAAAATAATATTTTAAAAATTAAATTCATATAATCATTCCATAATGGCGCTTATTTTGCTTATAATCACCAATATACAACCTGGATCGAATCTCGATCGATCCAAATATGTATTTGGTAGATTTCGGTGAAAGATATAATAGCAAAATAAAGGTTACGTTTACAAACGCAAGCCACGTGATATTGACTATCGACAAAGCTTTATAAGTGTCTGTTTAAATATATAATACTTAAAGATAAGGTCTATCTTATACCTGATTTATTTTAACTTCATCAGCGAATCGAATGTGTTTCAGTCGAATTAAAACTTTCACATCTCAAATGCTGACAGGAAGATAAATTGATAAAAATTTAATGATACATTGGTGCATTTGATTTTAGAACTGTACCTAATCACACTGAACAAAATGGATTATAAGCTTAGACAACCAAGATCATAATAAAGTTTCGAATTCATAAAACGTAATTGTTCATACCAGTTAATAATAATATATTGATTGCGTGGCGATAACTGCATAAAATACTACTAACTGCTATGGTAGAATATATTATTTAATCATTTACCCATTGGGTCATTTACAGATGTGTTACATTGTATCATACATAATTTCATAACCATGCGGATAATAGATTATCCATCCTGTGATTAACTTAAAAAGATTGCTGATGAGAAAACAAACAAGACTAACATACATCATAAATAATTAAATATATATTCGATAGATTATAAACAATTCATTAGTGAATATAATAAATGATAATGAGATGAAATCGACCATCAAAACAAACGAACGCTAATATTGCAAAGTAGATAACAGACAACCTTTGACGAATTGAGAACGTAACAGGTGACGCATAAGGAAAAGCATCCGCCGCGAATGGTGATATATAATAGACAGATGCCTATTTTATTTTTAATAGTAACAAAACCTGTTATAAGGAGTATTATTTGCACGCAGTGAAGTAAACAATTTTTATTGTGATAGGTCGTTAAAAATATCGTAATGCATTATTACCGTATGTATTTATTGTAATGTTTGCATAGCATATTTATGTATCGGTGATGAAACTTATATCGTTACTAGCTGACCCGGCAAATGCTGTTCTGCCTTACTCTTATCATTTAGGGGTACGAAAAATAGATGTTGGCCGATTCTCATACCTACCCGATATGCACACAAACTTTCATGAGAATCGGTTCAACCGTTTCGGACGAGTATGGTAACTAACATTGTGACACGAGAATCCTACTAATCCTACTATCCTATCCTACTAATATTATAAATGCGAAAGTTTGTAAGGATGTGTGTGCGTTTGTTGCTCTTTCACGCAAAAACTGCTGAACCGATTGCAATGAAATTTGTTACGTAGACAGCTGGACAACTGGAATAACATATAAGCAACTTTTTATCCCGATAATCCTACAGTCCATAGACTTACGCGGGTGAAATCGCGGGCGCAGCTAGTTTCATATATGTAAAATAATTTAAGGCCGAATGTTTCTCTATTTACTTACAAATTAACTGCGTAAAATTGAGGAAATGCGTAGCATTTTACGAATATCTAATGCACAGATGCGTAAAGACCTTTTCGATAACCTTTGAGTCTTACCTAAATTAATTAAAATAAGGATATTTACTTTACAATCTGCTGATAAGAGGTATTTGTTTGACTCTCAAGTAGCGTGCCTTTATCTCTTCTGTCAATTCTTACGTAAACTTTAAAATGGTAATACTTATGTGTATACCTAAGTCCTTGATATACCTATACTAAAAGAATTGCGTTATTTATTTTCGTTCGTAACTCTGTATATTGTTTACTTTGTATATTGCGAGAGAAAATTAAAAAAATAAAATTCTGCATATTATACCTTGACCCTACGAGAGATCATTCACACCAGTCGCCAACTCAACGTTTCAGCAAAATTGTGAGCAAAATACTCAATATTTGCTATTTTTATAATGAAATAGCGTTCTTAACGCGTATTGTATTTACATAAATCATGCGGAAACAGATAGTTTATTTTTTAATATGGGAATAAATAACACTAAATGTTTATAGGTAATTAATTTATATAGTAGGTATATCTTTTGTTTAATTGTATGTAAGTTTGGAAAATATATAAAGCTGTTAAATATATTGGTGAACATTAAAATGTAGCTACTTCAGAACAATTAAATAAGTAACTTATTCTATTCATGTCAGAAATTAATAAAAAAAATAATAATAAATTCATTTCACAAGGGATAAAATACATCGATCAGCGGTTTTATACAAAGAACTATTAATGCCATAATAATCAAGGAAATGATATTTTCAAGGGGCACACGTATTAATTGAAGTTACGTGATTGTTGGCAATTTAGAATTAATTTCGTCTAATTTGATGACACATGTTCGCGATCATTCCACGGTCCACCGGACAGAATCTGATGCTAACTATCCACTCATCTTGTTTAATCTTTAATTATACCGAAGTAAATTTAACAGATGTATTTTTGAACACAATACGCTAAATACTTAACGTTTCTAATTCTATAGTGATACAATTTAACTTTTTCTTAGTACTCGGTAAGCTATTTATTGCTAAAAATTTAATTTCTAAATAGACCATGTCAATCGACAATTCCAATAAACGACGTTTATAATTTTCTGAGTTTATTAATTTAAAAACGGATTAACATATTTGTCAGTGGCTCTGTTTATATAGCGCTACATAAAAACTCATGAATTATAAGTGAATCAGCTGGTTTTTATAATGTCAGAGACGCAGGAAAAAAAGGTTTTAGCTACTGTTGCCTGCATATATTTTGAATATGTTTCTCTAGTATCAATATCATAAGTATCATAATATACACAGTTCAAAAACCATACAAGTTCTATGTGTGTAAAGAGTTATACAAAAAACCACATGATTCTAATTGCGAGCTATGTTACATTAGGTCGAAGTTTGAATACACTAACACTATTAGGTCATTCTAAGGCTTCATCAAGTAAATGTCACGGGTCAATCTCTAAGATTTAGTCGCGTCACGTGACTGCAATTCGAAGTGATTTATGTGGAAAGGTCTAAGATTCGTTGAGTTGACAACATTGTTATAGACTACAGGCCCATGTTGAAAAAATTATGGATCATTTGAACCACCAGGTGACCTATCTAGAACGATATAAGAACATAAAATAATAAGATTCAGCACTATGCCGTCACTTGTAAGCTGTCCAACTGAGTGCAGGTGAGAATTCGAAACTACAGGTAGAGTGAGTACATTTTGGTCACATATTTTTGTACGTCATATATCAAAATACTTTTAAAATAAATTTATTTCATGTTGTGTCAAATCACCCCCTGGACTACGGAAAAAGAGGGGATTGCAACCGTCTATTTTCTCCCCTTGTCGCATGATTTTTGTACGGCGTTGCGGAATAATGGATAAGAAGCAGTATTGAAATAGTATGACGCAGATGCCGTACAAAATCAAATGACTAAATTTACCCCGGTAATTGTCGGAAAGTAAAAAAAAAATCCGACTTTATGGCGAACCATTTTTTACGGCACTGCGCGTTTTCTTATTATTTTTAATGGATCTATCGGTGGTAAGAATTCCGTACAATTCTTTCTAGGTAGGTCACCTGGTGGTTCAAATGACCCATAATTTTTTCAACATGGGCCTGTAGTCTATTAGGCGTTTGAACAAATCCCTACTTTCTTATATGCGACAACTTCAATATGTGAATAGCAATGAACATAATAAAGCACTTTATACCATATTATCATTGATATCTGCTAAAAAGGTTTGTCTCGATTGTAGTTTTCATTGTAGCTGTATGCTCATTATACACGTTTAATAATTAACGACCACAATATTAATTTAGTCATTAATTTGCCTATCGTTCTAATTATTTTATGGTCAGGTTTTATGAAATGATTTCCTCGTTTGGTCAGCTGAATTCCTCAAGGAAAACTTGTTATCATTTGTTAGGTTTTTGTTTTAAAAAACCCAAGAGTTATTGGAAATTAAATGACAATAGGAGGAAATCCCATTATATATATTTCTATTTACAAGCACATCATTCTATGGAAGTTATGAAATTATGTAAAGGCATTATTCAATCGAACGTATCACGAGTATTTTACAATCGTTAGATTTTTTAAATTGAAAAAGTTGACTTGTTAAGCTATGAAGAGAAATCTACTTCCTATGTATTGCGAGTAATATTTTAAAGTCAATTCAAATAAAGAAAATACACAAATCTATTACATTGTATATCTACTCATTCTTATAACTCCCAGATACCTTTGAATTGTTTATTTAACAAGCATATTTTTGGAATTGTTATAAAAATAGAATCACTATTACAGCACACTACTTCAAAAGCATAATTTAATTAGCGCATCTCCTTGATATATCAACCAAATAAAGTATATACCTTCATATATGGCGAAATAGCCGCACAAAGCGATCTCATGCTACCATTTGTCACAACCATAATAGAACGTGTTTATTAATCACAATAAAGCTAAAATTACAGTCATACAGAATGGAGCTCCTTCTCTTAGGATCACTTATGGCGTAATCAAAAAGGCAAACATATATATAAAGTGATCTAAAAATAGATCCGAGTACATACTTCGCATACACTGTCAATTGAATCTCGTGACGTTACAATTGCTGTGTTATTTTTACATCCAAAGGGTTACATTGATGAAAAGTTATTATCGCGATTGACTTCTGACATGATTAATCAATAATGTGGGGTCATAAGGATTTTTCATTAATTTGAAAAACGAAATGCATGATTAGGGCGGAAGATATGATTCATGCTTAGTGCGTAGCTTCTATGAAGGTTTGCAGAGGTACAATAACAGCGCAGATTTCTCACGTGTATAACATTGTATGGCTTCTCTAATACCTTATAATAAGAACACTTATATGAGGTCGGCATGAAGTGAAAACGAGAATGGATTCTGAACGGTATATTATATAATATATATTCACCGAATCGTTTTCAAAATTAGATGTGCACTTACAAATCCGTACTAATATTAATAAGATTGAGATCAAAATAAGATTACATTTTTTAAATACTTCATAGTATCGTATATGTTTTATTTTCATCGTCTTTATTCCGGGTTAACCCGGGTATATGTTTTAAGAACAAGATACAGGTATTAAACGATACTATGGAACCTTCATTGGAATCCTGAATCGCATTAATTGTAACATATAGTGATGATGATAAAAGATACTGACTCATAAAAATCAGCACCGAGAAACAAGAACCCGGCTTATAACTTTCGATCTTGTATGAATAAAAAAACATAGGAACACTGAACGCGAACGACAGGTATTTGTTAGTCACCATTTTAGATACTTATTTGTCTTTTTTTTTTCTAAAAAACCAGTAAATAAAGTTAATTATCCAGCCAAACTGTTGTAACGATTACTACAGTTAGGTCAATTCCGAAATGAAAAAAGCTATTTAGACGTTTAACGATTTGAATGCAAATTGGATTAATTAGTTAAATAAAAGTTATAAAAATTGAATAAAAGTTATAAATTTTGTGAAGTATTTCGCATATTTAGATAGAAAATATTTGGCTTCTACAAATACAATTTAGATTAAATGCAACAATCTAAAGCTGTCTAAGATATCTAAGCCTCTATATAATTACATATAAGTAATGAAAACATGATGATAATTCCATTAATAATTACTTTATAAAGTGGACTGAGAGGGTTTTATTTTGTTCATATGTTTGCATTAGGTATATCTTAAGAACTGTTTGACAGATTTTCCAAGAAGCAGAGATCGAACTTTACTGATTTCGTCATAGCCATATGTCAAAGGCATTGTAGTCATTCGTTGATTATAACGTAGTTTCGGTACTTATCTATATAGTACTTACATATCTATCACCGAAAATAGAATATCTATTTATTTTAAGATTGTTAAGTAACTTTAAATAAAGGTGATGTGCCAGAAATGTATTGACTCAGGGTTTTTTTATTTATTTTATATGTAAAGCTTTCTCTTTATTATGAATTTATAAATGTAATTTTTTCATTGATATAAATGTAACTTTTTCATTGAAAAAATGTAATTTTTTCATTCTCGTCTTTTGTTATTAATTTGTTGCAATTTAAAAAATAACAATTACAAAAATAATTTAGGTAACTACTTTATAATTAACAAAAAATAAATCAATAATATTATTAGCAACAAAAAAAAATCCAATAGCCCATTGCTTTCTGAAGAGTTTACTTTTTTACTGACTTGAATTACCTACTAAAGAATGTAAAAACATTCATTAATTATATTACATTTAATTATTTATTATGTTTTTACGTCAAAACTTATAACATTTTAATCTAAAAGTATAATTTTCAATGTATAATGTTTCCCATTATCTTATAGTAAAGACTTCATGGTCATATTTATTCAATAACAGATTCATTCAAAAATATTATAGTAAAAATAGTAGTTCATCTATAGTGGAACTTTTATTACTATACTTATGAAATAATTTCCATGAAAGGTCTGTATATTAAGTAAAGTTCAAATTCAATTAAAATATTCCATGCACATTTGTAAACTAGGCATCATAAATCATAAAATATGGTCATAATAACTTACCAAGTATTTGAATCCGTCCACCACCTCCACAATACATGGCAACTTCTCCGTTTCTCCATAATCTGGCACATCATTCTTGTAAGCTGGCAACTTTTCTATTGTAGACGAATCAAAAAGCACTCTTCTTCCACGTCTATCACACTCTTTGTATAGAAGCAAACGCACTTGCTCCAATTCTGTTTCACGGGATCTGTTATGACAATATTCTTTGCATCACATTCTAGACAAAAATATATAGAATATCTGTATATTACTTTTATAAAACAGTATTCAGATATAGCATATATTATTATAAACCCAGTTATATAACACATATGCCAGTACATATAAAGAAAATATTCATCCGTAGCAGAATTTTGAAAATAATTGCAATGAGATAACATAAATATAATTAATAATATTTGCATTGCCATTAATTAACATGAGTATTTGAAAGAAATGTTCAGTTGTACATGTAGCATCAATATTACTTAGTTTAAAACATTATCAGCAGTGGGGAACCAAGATGTGTTCAAACTGTACCTCCAAAACTTTCTCTTGCACAATACAAGTCATGTGCTCACTTTGCATATTAATATGCAATCATTATTGTTTACACTTTTCGATGCAAAATATTCAGACACCATTATTCATTTACTTAATTCAAATGTTTGACATTAAATGCACAGTTTATTTTTTATAAATTAAACTTTTGTTATAAACTTTCAACATTATTTGTCCCACTTTTTATAATAGCTGCAGTCATGTAAACAAGTTTGCACTGCTTCTGTTTGCATAAGGCTAGTTTCTATTTAAGAACAGCAACTGATCTAACATTGTTGTCATTTTACCATCAATTATCTAACAGCGCGATTATATATTAGAAACACCAACTTTTTAATTTACCTCAATATCATTTTAATTCATAGTCGCTTACAAATTATTAACTGCTGTTCTCAACAAATGTTTTGTACTAGCATCAAAGGGATACACACCACATGCACTTTACATGCGGGAAATGCAACAAGAACACTTTAAATGCACTTATGACGGCTGGATGATGGGCAATCAGCCGATGCGAGTGGAATGTGCGAGTGTACTAGCTCGCGTGTAAATAGCAAGTAAACATTGATTGAGTAGCGGCCGCCCCTCTTCCTGTGTGACGTCATCGGGCAGTCGCCCACGCCGCCCCCCGCACCAACCGCGCTTATCACATGCTTCGGGCCTACCATTGCCTCCCGTGCTGTTTGCCACTTGCCAGTCGTTGTCGATGATGTTTGACGAGCTGACAATATTGTGTGCGTCACCAACATTCTCCGCAATAATGTGTTGTAGATCAACTTTGGTTTTACGCCGACTCATTCATAAAACTTTCGAATAATTTAAACGATATATGTACGTTTCAACTTACCTGCTCACAAGGAGTGAATTTCGAAAGCCATAACTTAGTTTTCCATTTGTAAGAAAGATTTTTTCTAACAAGGCCATTACGTCACACACCACATTTCACAGCAATCCCGATTAAGATTCTTATCCTCATTTTCATGTTAAACACAACACAAATGGAGAAAATTATTTAATATCAATATAATTCACTTCATTAAAAAACATCCGATGTAAATAAAAATAATCTGACAGATCACGTGAACAATGATGACAGCAAGTCATATGATTCACCATAGACAAGAGCTATTAAACTTTTACATTATAGAGGTCAAGGTTAGGAGGAAAGCGATTACGATTAATTATATTGTATATTGAATAAATTTGAAGCTCATTATTTAAAAAATAATAGCGTAGTTACTTAGGAAATTGTATGCAGTTTATCCAGCAATTTTACAATAAACAACCTGTAGTTATCTAGGGACATTTTAGTAATTTGACAGTTCTGAATATTATTGCCATATTTTATAACCTCTGGAGTCAAGTGTTTACTTTCTTTCCCGTTTGTGTGTAAATTGTTCTTATTTGTAATAATTAATTTTCGTATTTATCTATATCTAATTTATCTACTTTATAATCTTTCTGAATCATTAAGCGATAAGAATATCATTTAAAATATATTTGTGTATTAAACAATGGATAGCTAACCTGACAATATATTTACGATAGTTAAGTTACCTTTTCAAAGAAATCAAATACGTCTGCACGGTTAAAATGCTCAGTATTTGTGAGAAAATTCAAGACTTTAGATCGACAGTATTAGCGTCGATAGATGAAGTTTCTGAATTGGACCAAGCCAATAAAACAGTACTTATTAGATATTTGACCGACACTAAAACTTTAACTTCGAATTCATCAATAAAAATTCAAGGTATAATTGATTATATGTATGAACAAGTCAACATTGGGAATTGGAAAGATGTGAGAATATTTATTCGCAAAACAATTACAATTGCTTCGTATTTACGAGTATTAGGAATGATAATTAATTGCAAGTCACTGACTGATACCTTGGTTAAGGAATTATTTGTTGTCATAGACTTTGGGATTCTATTTGGATGCCCCATTAATACAGAACCTGGACTACTTCAGAAATGTGCCTCAATTTTAAATACACTAACAAAGCAAGATGAAACTTGCTTTGAACACCAAATTGTAGATATCAAACCAAATATTAGTATAAGTGATGAACTTCAAGGAGCTATTTCAATAGAAATACTGTACTATCCTAGTATGGAAACATTTTATAAAAATTACATTATGTTAGAAAAACCTGTAGTATTGGACAAGTGTATTGATCATTGGCCTGCATTGTCTAAATGGAGAGATAATAATTACTTTATAAAACTGGCTGGACTGAGAACAGTTTCCATAGAAATAGGAAAAGAATACACAGATTCAAATTGGACTCAGAAACTTATCACTGTTAAGGATTTTATTAACAATTACATTTATCAATCTGATGGTCCAATTGGATACCTAGCTCAGTATCAGCTTTTTGATCAAATACCAGAGCTAAAAGATGATATTATAGAGCCAGAATACTGCTGTTTCTCAGAAACAAATGATCCAGTGAATATAATGGCATGGTATGGCCCCAAAGGCACAGTATCTCCTTTACACCATGACCCCACTAAGAATTTGTTAGCACAAGTAGTGGGTGAGAAGAGATTATATTTATTTTCACCCAAAGACTCGGAACATCTTTATCCTCATGAACATGAACTATTAAATAACACAGCTAGAATAGACCCAAGATGTCCTGATTTTGAAAAATATCCTGAATACAAAAACGCAACGCCCTACTTCTGTATATTGAGACCAGGTCAGATGCTATACATACCACCAAAATGGTGGCATTTTGTTGAATCTCTATCGGTGAGCTTTTCAGTTAGTTTCTGGTGGCAATAGTTAAATTTTTACATTTCTGAAGTTGGACTAAATAACAACGTCCACCAATAGATCAATCAAATAAGCAGAAAGTTTTGAGAAGAATAAAAAAGAGGTTTGTAAAAATATATTAATTTATTTTATATACATTTATTGTATTATTATTTATATTCGTTGTTCAGAGCCCTTCCAATGAGCATTCTTCTTATTTCTGATGTGCCGGCACCAATTTCATACAGTTTTGCATCTCTGAGTATTCTGCCAGTTGGGTAGTCATTGATGTAACCGTTACCACCTATGAAATGATAGTATTTCTTATAAACATTTGTTATGTATGGTTACATTAATTTTGATGTTGAAAAACTGTTTCGTTCAATTTTTTTTTAAAAGTATTATGCTAAATTATGCTTCAATGGGATATAATCACCAAGGAACAAGTTAAATATATATATAAAAGCTTTCTCCCTCCACCACCAAAGACAGGCAGTTCTGGGCTTTTACTTGCAGTTTCCCTTTTCGTGAAATTTTAGCTTAAAATTGTCCTTTCTTAGGTATATATTCACGAAATTTCACATTAATCAGTTCAATAGTTCAGGTGGGAAGAAGAGGCCAGCATAAAAAGTGTTACTTTCACATTTAAAATATTAAGTAGGGATGTCTACAAACCTAAAATTTGAATAGCATCCAAAGCAAGTTGGGTAGCCTTCTCTGCACTGTACAAGATCACACCAGCACAGTCCTTACTATTCACATGACCTTCATCACAGGCTTTAGCCACATTATACAGGTAGCAACGTGTTGCACTTAATGTTGTGTACATGTCTGCCATTTTTCCCTAAAAAGGAAAATGTATTTATTGAAAATTAATCACCTAACTTAATTTTTGAAGCTTTACATGGATTAAAAGTAACAACAAAAAATTATATAGTACTTTTTAGAAAATTGAGCATTACAATTTTATAATAATTTTATTGCTCAAAATGATGTTTAAAGATTTTTTTTAATTTTCTAATCTTCGCTTTTTTTAGCTAAATGTGTAACCACAGTTGTACCACTAACTTACCTGTAATAATTGAAATTCGCCAATATTCTTTCCAAATTGTTTCCTGGTGTGTGCATATTGGAATGCAGTGTCAATCGCAGCTTGCATGAGTCCCACTGGTCCAGAAGCTAGGACCAATCTCTCTAAGTCTAACCCTGACATCAGAACATACACACCTTTATTCAATTCACCTAATATGTTCGAAGCTGGAACCTAAAGTAGTAAAATAATTTACAAATTATTAAAATGTTACCTTATTTTATAGACACATTAAAAAATATAAGTCACTGTCAAAGAAACATAAATGGAAGCAACTACAATAAAATAGTACTATTTTAAAACATTATCCTAATTGTCACAATTTCAAATTAAACAAACCCTTAACAATATTTATCTCTGAACTGCACAAGTTCAAAGATTGAGTATTATTAAAAAATGTAACCAAACCAATCAATATTCTATGTTAATCTTATTAAAAAATTATGTTTCCATTCACCTTGCAATCTTCAAAGACTAATTCACCAGTGTTAGATCCTCTCATTCCCAACTTATCCAGCTTTTGTGCTGTGGAAAAACCGGGGTAGTCTTTTTCTATAATAAAAGCCGTTATACCATGTTGTGGTTTACTGGTTAAATCTGTCTTCGCGTATACCTGCAAAAATACTTAATTTAGAATATGCAGAAAAAATTACGAAAAGATCATACTGAAAGTATTTTCTACAAATTGACATTGGTTATGTGTAATTATTATTAAATTATGTCTGTTTCTTATATATGGATGCAATTTTTCACATCCCTAAAATTGATATCAACCTTGTCAAATTTTTTCGTAACTCTTATACTTTTAAACATTCCTATTCCGAGCTATCTTAATGGTACACCTTTTATTCTATGAGAATACATACCACCAATACATCAGCATCAGGACCATTAGTTATCCAAAATTTATTTCCATTTAAAACGTAATAGTCTCCTTTCTTTTCTGCCCTCAATTTCATAGAGACCACGTCGCTGCCTGAACCTGGTTCAGACATAGCCAGCGCACCTATATGTTCGCCTGAACATAACTGCAAATTAAAATATTTCGTAAATTTAATTTTAATTTCTCCTTAAATATCTATTTAAATTCGTTAACTTGACCTTAGAGCTTAGTACTTGCATTTGGGGAGCAGGTTCAAAACCAATGAGTTTGCTACATAACAGAAAAAAAAATATTAAAAAAAAATATTTTTTTTCTTTTCGAGAATTGATGGGTTTAATTAAAAGTTATCTATGAGGTATTTATTTAAGTGTTAAAGACATTGAAAAAAAAGGCAAGTAGAGCAGTAAGTAAAAACAATTTGGGACAAAGTGATGTTCATAATTTATTGCTGTTCTCGTCGGTTGAAGTAACGGTTATCTCATATAGATTATATACTATTTTCTTTCTCCGATAAAGATACTAGCTGCGCCCCGCGGTTTCAATCGCGTAAGTCCGTATCCCGTAGTAATATCGGGATAAAAAGTAGCCTTTATGTAATTCCAGTTGTCCAGCATTCTACGTACCAAATTTCATTGCAATCAGTTCAGTAGTATTTGCGTGAAAGATCAACAAACACACACACATCCTTACAAACTTTCACATTTATATTACATTAGAAGAACATATAATCCGATATTCCTACGGGATACGGACCTACGCGGGTGAAACCGAGGGGCAGAGCTAGTAATATATATAGTAGGAAGGATTAAGGTATAGGACTGTCTATTTTGAAAGAATAATGTTTTTTTTATAGTTGTTTTGTCCTTGGATATACAACATAGTTGGTTTGTCTTGAAACTGTCAAATTAAATTTAACAAATATGTTGAGGAAATCTTACTTTGGGTAAATATTTACTCTTTTGCTCATGAGTTCCGTTTCTATTTATTTGATTCACACAAAGATTAGAATGTGCACCATAAGATAGACCAATGCCTCCGCTTGCTCTGAAAAATTGCACATTAGATTATTGCTTAGTACTCTACTTCGTTTCATGTAACCTCTGTTAAAATAAAAGTTATCGTCCGATGTATACATCGCATCTTATACATTCTTTGTTTTTCGCTTTAAGTCAATAGTATATAATAATAGAATAGGTTCATAAAGTACTCAATAAATTTAAATTTTAGGTAGGCTACCTTGAAAGTTCTTCCATGATGACGCAGTGGTCGGAGTACTTTCCTCCAGTGCCTCCATAATCAGGGCTTGCTGTTATACCTAGAAATAGTATTTAGAATATACTTAAAGTTTCCGTAGAATTTTTCTATTTAAATTTTGAATTATATTACGAAATAA
This sequence comes from Zerene cesonia, assembly GCF_012273895.1. NCBI lineage: Eukaryota > Metazoa > Arthropoda > Insecta > Lepidoptera > Pieridae > Zerene > Zerene cesonia. The sequence goes on from NC_052114.1 coordinate 7,924,880, forward strand.
CAAAACTATATTGGTTGAAAATCTTAGGACACTGGCATATTAATGGCTCAGGGCCATCAACATGCAGTAAGGACCTTGCTTTTAAAATATGACATTCTAGTATTAGTGTTCATTGATTTTTATGTGGAAATCTACTGCGTACAATTATAAAAAGATCCGAATCAATGGGACGCATTTGAGAGTCTTTAAAAAGGTCTCTATCTTACTTACACTTAATAGTGTTGTTTGTACATTCTAATATACAATACAATAGCATTTATAACGAATGCTTATTCCGGGTTCCAATTTGTTTAAAAAAAAAAAATCAAATTGATTTCTTTTTATTTACCTAGCAAACCGAGATTTCCGAGTTTTTTCCAAAATTCTCTAAGTTCTTTAAAATTATTTTCCTTGTCTATTTCAGCTGCTTTCGGCGCCAATTCTTTTTGTGCAAAGTCGAATACTGATTGCCTGAGCTGTAAAGCAATACAAATTATAGTTTGTGTACCAAATTTCAAATGAAGTATCTTCTTGAGATTTTAAAATAGAAGAAAATGAGATGTTCTGTGTGCATATTTTTTTTTATAAAAACAGCTATAAGTACATATTTCAATGAATTGTAGGACGAGGGTAGTTACAACAGAAACACGATAGTTAGTTTACGCTCAATACTCATATGCCATTTTTAATTTCATACAAATCCTTCGTATTGTTGTACTGACGAGTAAAATTATCATTTGTATTTAACCTTGACCAAACTTGACACTAGATTAAATTTTAAATTGTATTATTTTGTCAAATTCAACATGAACAGTTGAATTGTTTTATGGAAGTAATTATAAATAAAAAGAATATATAGAAACCAATAACGAATGAAAAAACAATACTCATTTATATTCAACAAATTCCCTAAAAAGAATATATTACAAAATAGAAAACAAAATATTTTTACATAGTTACCTGTTGTTGTTCACTGCTTAATCCAAAGATATGTTCGTCTATGGGATAATATGACATACATCGTACATTTGTTTTCGCATTTTTAGCTAGTAACTTCCTAACACACAACCGTAAAGACATTGTACCGGTTACACACTGATGTAATATACACTTGTATCGCAAATAAGCAAAAGCAATTAATTAATAATGAGCCTTATTACATCAACATCAAGTTGATTGTGGAAAAACAATGATAATTATGCACACCCACTGATAAGGGTCAACAAACGCTGATAGCGTCTTTGTTCTGTTGGAGTTTGATAAATTATAATTGTTTGCTAGTCAAGAATTTGAATATTTGTTTAGTACTCGCTATTAAGATAGTAGAGTAGAGATGATACCAAGATAAAATAACCACATACAAACTAAGCATTTGCCGGTTTATTTTGCTCGTAAAGTGGAAAATCATAAACACATACGTCATAGCATACTTGCAAATCAAATCTTACCCATTCATAGAGTACTCTTTCGAACATTCTTATTCGCAATTACGTATCTAATGGATAGGTTATACACCAATATTGTATTTCACAAGGACAGCAGCCGTTTTGCAGGTCGCGCTCCTTCATCCTCACTCTCGCATAAAACAGATTACATCTTGCTCGGTTGTCTGCAGGAGTCCGGCAATTACCTGACTTGATTAGAATTTGACCTGATTTCGATGTACCCTCAATTTTGACAAGTTGGTAGATCAGGCAGTTTTATTTGAGCGACCCAGGTGTTAAGATGTTTTCGGTTATAATTACTGCTTTTTACCTTCGGTGTAAAATCTTATTCAAATGGGAACGAAAATCTAGTTAGATAAAAAAAGCTTAATAGTTTGATGAATATTAATTCCTGTATTCAAACCATTTCTTATAAGCAATAAGGTTGATATTGGATTATCAGATTATTTAGAATAAAAAGTTGATCTACTTGTATTATAAAATCAATATTTGTAAGAATGTATGGATATATTTTTCTTTTTCTCGCAACAACAGATGATCGGATCTGTATGAGATTTAATCAGAGATAGATTATAGTCCGTAAAAACACATAAGACGGCTGCTTTATCCAGGTGATACGTGAATGCAGCCGCGGATCAAGCTTTTTAATAAACAATTGTATGCTTCATGTACATATTGCATTTCGTTAACATTAGATTTAAACTCTCTCTCCTCGGCATTAAGGTTGATAATTGAGAACATCAAATTATTATCGTATTTATGAATATATTTTTACCTTTACAATTACACTCATATCTCACGGGTATGGTGACAAAAAATTTATTACGAGATAAATATAGAGAAAATAAAACAACCCTTACGCTATGTATATCACTTTATTTGTATATTAAATAAATCTGTCTGATTTTCAAGCACCATAATTATACTTTGTTTAAAATAGACATTTATAATCTTTTAAAAAATTAACAAGGACCCTTCCCTTTAAACATTTAAAATATAATACTTCAGCTATTGTTCTTAACCGAATAAATTAACAGTTATATAAATCGATTTCGCTAATTTCTGACAAATAAAAACTGGAATGTGTAAAACTACACAAACGACCGAAAACAGGAATGTAATAAAAACATTAAACATTGCACTCACATTGAGATATTCACAACAATATTTGATTTAAAATATAATAGAATTAATTTTAATTAAAACATTATTTTGTGCCAAATAAACGATTATTAAATAGTGTTCTTAAATAAGTTAAATTAATTAGTTTGTATCCATTTTGGATTTTAAAGACTGGTAATATTCTGATAATACTTTCCACGCGGTCGGCGCCATGAATCCTTTTGGCGGTTCCTTGCCGGCCCGAGCAAGACCTTTGGGAAATAACATGACAAAGTTTATAGTCAATATCGTTTTAACAAATCACTGAAGTACTAAAAAGACTTTAGGAATAAAAATTATTATGAATTCATGAAAAAAAAAAAAGAGGATAGGTACACAGCTATATACATCGCTTTACCTATATTTGTCTTATAAGTCAACACTTGTTAAAATTTAAATTATATCTTTAAGTATAAGATAGGTCGGAAATAAATTTCCCACCCCTTTTCTTAATTGTAAACACGATGTTTCTGCAAGTTTGTAACTAGGAATCGTAATATATAATATTTAATTACCGTAACATTTATTACGAATGTCTCGTGATAATAATTACCTCTCATCCTTGTTCCAGATATGAAATCGAAATCTTCTTTTCTGGTAGGATCGAAGAACGCCATTTTGCCAACTGAAGCGTCGTAGGCGGCCACGCGGAATGGAATGATCTAGAGTGAATAATGAAATAATAAAATTGGAATGTTTTTGCGGTTTTCTTATTGAACTAATCCAAACCAAACCAAGAAAATTTTACCAAAATGTATCTAATTGAAACCTTGGAACCACCTAATAAGTCTCTTAAATTCTAGTGCCATAACGAGCAATACAGTTATGATCCAAATAAAAGTCTGTCTACTATCTCCACATCAGTATTGTCCATTCGCGTTCAGAGAATAGTGACACAGCCACGCTTCCCAGACCATTCGAATTTTAGAAATTATAAAGTCGAGTTCACAATGATCCTAGAGGGGCTGGGTGGGCAAAGTTCCCAAGAGCTCGCGAATGGAATACAAGTCGCCCCAATCTCCTCACCCCCGAACGGGAAGGAGGAAGAAGGGAGGGATTGGGTGGGTAAAGATCTACAGCTATGCTATGCACACAGCTACCTCCAGGTCGTTGAGTCCCGGCGCCACGGCGAGCAGCATGGCCCCGTGGCGCGGGTCGAACAGGTCCCCGGAGCCGTCCGGGTGCGGCAGCCCCGCCGGGTCGCGCCCCACTATGTAGTGGTTGGCGCCCGCGTTCATGCGGCACTTGGCGTGCCATTGCACCTGGGAGTGAACACGTAATTGAGGGTAGTTATGAATTAATAAAATTTATTTTCATTTTTTTTTATTTGCGATTATTAAAAAAAGATTTCTTTTGTAAATAATTGCAATTGAATGCAGCGAGCATTTACGTTTAAATCCTATTCGTATATACATTTTTTGGTATAAAGGTGTTCGCGAATAAACTTTGATATACTCGCTTGATAAAATTCCATTACTATTGATCGATAAGTTGTATCGATGTAAATGTGCGTATCTGAACCCTTTTTTAGTTGAAATCAATATAAACATTTCTGTTTTCTCGTGGCTATAGAAGTAATACGCTGTGATGATAAAATTATCGTAGTGAATATGTTAATTCTAAAAGAAAGGTTAACATTTCTCTGTACTAAGATAAAAATTTGTGCTGAAATAGCGCCTCACCTCAGTGGGTCCCGCGTACATCATAGGCGAGGGGAATATAGCCAGCACGGTGGACTGCGGGTCCAATACACCTTCGTTGAGCACCGCCTTGTGCTGGTTTATACGGACCTCTAGCGGTACGTCGTCGTCTTTTGTCCAACCGCCTTGAAATAAAGACTTAATAAATATGTAAAACAATATGTTATATGGAATAGCCCTTATCGAATGCTACTTACTAAGCAGAATGTGTCGTCTCTTACAAAATTTAACAAATGGAAGCAAGTAACAAAATGGATAAAAATTTATACAATTCCTTAAGGAACTTAGGATAATTGAGATATTGAAAAAGTTTCCTTGACAACAACACATTTTTTTTATTTGGTTTCAACTGAACAACAATGATATGGTAAGAAATACACAATATTTAGGAAAGTTTTCTTAATTAATAGCTGTGCCGCGTGGTTTCACTGTCCGGTAAAAGAAAGTATTTCTAAAGCCTATGTGATGTATTATTTTGATACATAAACTACATCTTTGCCAAATATTATCAAATTCTCTAAAGCGGCGGTTTTTGCGTGAAAGAGTAACTACACATACCTATGTCCATTCTCAGAAACTTTCACGTTTATATTATTAGGAATAATTTACCCAGAGGATGCAAAAGGAGTACTGGTTTCTTGTATCCCCTTTCGACGAGTTGCCGCTGCGTATCTTGCATCAGCAGAGCGTGCCCGTTGTGAATGGGATTGCGGAGCTAAAAATGATAATGTATACTTAAATCACAGTTTAATAATCCACGCATTCGTTCAACGATAACGGTTAAACAGATCAATAGTTCGGGGGTTATGAGGCGAAAAGTGGGTGGAACGAGCCCGAACTACATACGCCATGTTGTTAGCAGTTCGGGACAGCATTAAGGACTACCGCGCGCATGTTTTAACTGTAGATAATGTTAAAGAATAATATCAATATTTAAAGCGTGAACCCATTTTTAGGCACACAAGGATTTCTGTGTACAAAATCAGTTTAAGTGCATGGCAATACTTATTTGCATTAAATACCTCTGTAATGTTTCTTAGCAACATCAAGAACGATTGTGTCATTAGTTGCGCAGTTATTCTAAATGGTTTTAGTATAATTTCTTCCTATTAAAAGTTAGCTATAAAATCATGATATATTTATAATTAGTAATTATTTTTTAAATAACAACGATCAAATAAAAAAATATGACTGAGTTTTTATTTGATCGCACGTGCGCACAAAATAAAACTCACGCATGCCCACAGATAATTAAAAATTTATTACCAATAATTATATATTAAATTACAACGATCTTTCTTTTATTAATTTCTTGAAAAAATAGTAAAACACCTATTTATTGTGACCTTTTCGTAACAAACTTACCTGGAAAGCGAAAACGGCGTCCGCGTTCAACTCCCTGAACTTGCGGCGCAGCTCGTTGGGCGTGAGGCGGAACGCGTCGAGCCCGTCGTCCCAGCGCACGCGCTCCAACACCTCCAGCGCGCCGCCCACCAGCCAGTCGCCGGCTTCCTCGATCATCTGTGGCATATATCTTTTATATAAAATTTAGTTACCAAACTCTATTGTCAGAATTTTAGTTAACAAACTCGAGCAGTTTGGGTATGTCTGAGAATTGGCCAACATCCATTTTTTCATACCCCTAAATGCTAAAATTAAGGAAAACAGCGTTTGTCGGGTAGTATTATTGTATTTATTTCTAACTCTCTAGTAGTATTACTACTATACCTAGTCTTGCCATAAATATTGTAATAAAGAAAAAAGAAAATTGTTAACTGCAAATAACATTTATTAC
>NC_052114.1:7931959-7941573 GCF_012273895.1 Zerene cesonia
GACAGATTCGAAATTCAAATGTAATATTTTTTTATAATTAAGTGTAACAGTATTTATGGCCAGACTAAGTATATAACCGTTGTTACTACAAGTTAGACCGCCTCCTTGGTACAGTGGTTTACGCGTGAGCGTAGACCACTGGGGTCCTGGGTTCGAATCCCAGTGGATACGCACAAAAAATAATGTCTCGGTCTGACAGAACACAGGCTGATCACCTGTCCATAAGGAAATTCGATCAGTAAAACAAATGAATATCATATGGCATATACCATACCCCACTTGGAGACACAGGACTTCGCTTACTTACTACAATAAAAAAATCAAGTATGTTTTAATATTGTGTTGGATGAATAATTGTTTTTGAATGAAATTTCATTATACAAATAAAAATCAAAGTTACCCACCTTAATGTAAGGGTGGCCAGTGTGATAAATGCCAAACTGCCGACTGCATCTCTCCTGCTTCCTATGCGGGTAGAATTCCGGCGACCGCAGCACGGCAACAGTCCTACCCTCATACACGAGAGCGATCGCTTTGGAACCGGTCATTCGTTCCTTGTCCTCCGTCTTAACTGGCAACACTATAGGCACTGATTGGTTGACGATAGTGCCATCGGACAGAGTTAGACAGTTGGAATGTAGTGCCTGAAAAAAATAAAAAGTTGAATAAAAAAATTTATGTATATCCCATTGCGTTGATAAATAAACAATGAACTTATATTTTTCAAAGTATTATATTCAGTATGTCTTTACAGGAATAAAATTAAATTGTGATTCAGTTGTTGAGTCTTTATGGGTTATAGAAACAAATGAAGTGATTATAAGTTTCTCTGGTATACATGTACCTAAAAATAGGTGAGTACTCACTTGTAAATATTCAATTTCCCTCATAAATCCTTTCAAGGGGTAAGCCCAACCTTCTGATAATACCTGCAAACAACAAATCATTGTAATTGACAACCAATTAGAGTGCGTCCATTAATTAAATGTCAATTTATTTCGATTAATTATTCACATTAAAACACAGCAATGTATATAAAAAATAGTGAATCAGCAGTTAAAAAGTAAGATTTTAATTAAAACTTCGACCAATCATATGCAAAAAAATATCTTAAATAAGTGCATATTTTCAATTTATTATGCCATTATCTTTATTATATAATATATTATAAATCATCACTGTTTTATTACAGAATAGATAACATTCATTAAAAAAACCATCAAATTATACAGCTTATCATCACTGCAAACCCAATCTAGGTCATACAGGATTCTGATTTATGGTCTTATTACCCATCCTGGACGCTACGACTTCTAATTATAAAATCTCTCGTTAGTTTAAGGCCACATTATTTCCGAATAAATAATAGATAATAAATAAAATATAGCTACAATTCTGTATAAGCTATTCAGCTACACGAGTATATAGATATATATAATAGCTTATAGAGGGACAAAACTTACTTGAACCCATTGTAAGTCGAGCTTTGTTAGTTCAATCTGCGGCAGCCGTGCAGCTTCATCAATGGCACTGCTCAATCTATTGCCGTAGATGAAGAGTTCCTCCACGCCAGATACGCTCTCGAAGTGGGGAATCACACCCTGGAAACAAGAAAATTCCAATGTGCCCACTAGTTGTCACTAGTTAAAAATTGTCTAGATGGCCGATCCAAGTTTTAATTCCATGCAAGGGAAAACTGTGAAGCATAATTTATTATATATTAATGGCATTTGGAATTATTGTAGAACCTTAATCAAACATCTTTGTATAAAGATTTCGCTTCTTCAGATAGTTAATTATATATTAGATGGATTGAAACACGCGTCATTCGTGGAATTTTTGATATGCCCATTTATTTGCCCTGCTATAGGAACAAATCATCCAACTATTTTATTATTACCTTATTCTGTTGATAACATACCTGTTCCTCAAGCAGCTTTATAACCTCCATGGTGGATTCTTCAATAGACCGACCGACTGTTTCTATAACCAGCTCGGGAGCCTCCGGGCGCTCATACTCTTGGGTGATACCTGTGAATCCCTGAAAATCAACCATATATTATTGATTTTTTTCATTAAATACAGAGATAAATGATAGAAAAACATTATGAGTATGCATAATTTATTTATATTTAATTGTAAACCTGTTCTTACACTAGAACAGAATAATTATTATAAAAACTGAAATAGTTTAATATTCAATTACTTATTTTACATGTTTTATTATATTAGTATTAATTTATATTAATACCTAACTATAGAATAACTAAATCATTACTATTACCGATTAATTTAACTTTAGACCGTAAAAAAACTTTTACAAGAAAGTTTGTCAGTTAAAAATAAACGGTATTTATATATATTTATAGAATTGGTATTTGGTCATTTCATCACGAAATGTCTTTAAACTCAAAAGGGATGAAAAAAGGAGCAAACTTAATAATCAATTAATACACAATTTAGTTTAATATTTAAACTAAATAATCTGTATTCACTGACTTATTACAATTAAAGTATATAAAAATGTTCTTGTCTCCTATAAAATTACCCATGTTGTAATCAACAAGAAAATATTTAAGGTTTTATTGACATTTAAAACGTTTTCCTTTTGATATGCATTGAAATTGTTTTATTACAATGCATATATTATTTAAATTTATTTAAATTGCTATTTTACAATATAACGAAAACGCATTGTTACGATTATAACAAATGCCTTTAAAATATTTATTTCTTTATAATACTTTATTGTAAAAAAACAGAAAGTAAATCTTATACAAAATAATGGCACAATGATATTTCGTACAAAAGGCGGCCTTATTGCTAGACGGCAATCTCTTCCAGGCAATCTGATATTCGTGGAATCGGTGAAAAAACTGTTTCGGAATTGTCTTTAAGATAACTGTAGTAGTTATACCGTAAGCCGTTTAGTTATTCATATCAACATTATAACAAAAAACGCACTTCCCAAAAAATCGCCAGCTATTGTGTGAATTAGTGACTAGTTGTATATTTCAAAAGGTACATTGATATATGTCTATGGAATGAATACAAAAACAAACCTTTATTTGTCCCTCGCGGGCCTTTTTGTACAGCCCTTTGGTGTCACGCTGTTCGCACACTTCTAGCGGTGTGTCAATAAAAACCTCGAAGAACGGCAGATCCGAGTCTATATGGATGCGACGAGCTACCTCTCTATCCTATAATGAAGAAAATTAACAAACTAGGTAAGACCCATAAGGAACAAAAAATGTCATGATTCTGAGAAATTTTGAAAGAATAGAAAAAATTTCATCACGAAGCGGGATTCGAACCCGCGTTTCTTGCCTAACCGTCGCAACGCCTAGCCTCTCGGCTACCCGTGATCCCACCACAGTAATCGAATTTCCTCTACTCTTTCTTTGCAATTTTATTCTATTCTTTCAAAATTTCTCATTTATAAAGCATTACAAAGCTATATAACTAAAAATTAAACGTCATGATTCTTTTCTTATTTGAAAGCTAGTGCCTCCCATGTGGTTCTATTTAAATTTGGTTTAATTCGGACAACTTGAAGGCGGAAAGCTTTTTGTTAAAAACTAATTTCTAGCTACAGTAACATTCTATTGAGACATAACAGACTTAAACGTAAGCAGATCACCATCATGGACAGATCGGCTAACAGATAGACAGGTAAAGGTACCGAAAAAAAAATGAATCAGTTAGTTGCGATATCGAAAAAATTGCGTCGTAAGTTATTGAATTATCTTCTTCTCTTCTATGGACGAAACAAATACATAGTAAATCCCCTGAAATAATCACAAACAATTTTCCAAAACCATCTCTAGCACACTATTACATGTAAATATTGCATTATATACAATGTATCATTTTATCGTGAAAAAACCTTGCAATGTAACCAGAATCAAGTTTTCCATAAACAGGTTTGCCGGCGACCCACACTTTAACACTGTATTTAGTAAAATATGTTTGGGTACATTTGTAAATTCTCTTAAGTTCAATAACTCCTTCACTATCATCGCCATACATGCGAGATAAAGTTATTTCATGTCCTACTTATTTAATGAATAACGATAAAATAAATCTGGAAGTTGAACAAGATTTAATGCTAATGGGTGTTAACGAACCTTATTTAAATAGCAATTGAACACGACAAGTCAAAGGCCAAAGCGATACGAGTTTGTAAATGGAGCTGGTGGGTCGGATGTTCTCTATTTTAAGACGCAAGGGAAATACGCGTATGTGTCATTTAGTGATAGGCCGATTATAATAAGCATTCACATCTATACTTAATATTATAAAGCTCAAGAGTTTATCTGTTTGGTTGAAAGCGCTAATCTTAGGAACTGTTGATCCGATTTCAAAAATGATTCCACGATTTATTGAGGAAGGCTTTAGGTTATATAACATCAGGTACTACGTGGGTAGAACCGCGGTGCACAGCTAGTGAAATAGTAGCAGAGTTGTGAGAGAGAGAGCCTTCCCCTTAGTTACCAATCTCTAGATACGATGTACATTATAAATCATTATTTAATACCTTTATCTTCTTTTACTACTGTGAAATAAATATTATATTAGGAATTTTTAAAACATTTGGCCCCACCGAAATCCGATTATCTATGATAGCGAAGTGAGTTGAAAAAAATTTACACTCCAATGTAACTGAAAACACCTTTAATCCTGCGTTATCAGAATGACAATTCAATTTTGAACAATAAAAGGATAACAAAGGTTATATACCGAAAAAAATAAATATGTTATTTGCGATCATGATAATTTTGCATCATTAGTTGACTTTCTTTATATTTTTATCATTTCATTGTATAGTGTTATTTTTAATTTTCAACTATAACATCTTCTGTTCGTAGATTAATGTATATTTTCAAAAGTCAATCGACCTTCTCAATTTAGTCATAAAACACAACAAACGTTTAAGGTCAAATAATATACTCATAATGATTACGGTCGATCTTAAACGTGAAGAGAAATCCACTAACGGCTCGATTTTAACCTTGCAGTAACACGAGCATAATTATAAAATTAAGATCTTTATGAAAACAAGTATTAAAATAAGTAAAAATTTGTAATAATAACACTATAAGAATACACATCTCAAGCATTAGCAGACTATTATAAAATGCTTGTCTCCGTATATCGTTTTGTACTACCTATATATTTTAAACACCTATAAGAGTCGCAAAATTTATATTCAATTAACGCAATCACCCAATGCAAAACAAATAAAAAAATTAATCCCCGTTTCCGTGATAAGTATTACTTATCAGAATCAATTACGCATTATGGGGGGCGTCGATTAATTACGTCAGGCGTCTTTTGATAATTTTCACCTCCGTTTTCTCGTAACTTTTTCATAGAAACGTCATCTACGTGATATTTGTGAGACCCCCGCTCCCCCAAGGGAAGATTATGTGAGATTTAACTCAACCTCCCTCTCCCTTCCTTGACCGCCTCACCTAATCGGACACCTAATTGGACACCCCCTATATCAAATAAAGCATACTGTCCATTAGAATATTACCTCCGCAAACGGGGACACGAAGCTGCACAAACAAACGACGCCGCTATCCGCGAACAGTTTGGCAACCTCTGCCACTCGTCGGATGTTCTCTTCCCTGTCCTCTTTACTGAAACCGAGGTTCTTGTTGAGGCCCGTGCGGATGTTGTCGCCATCTAGACCGTATGCTGGGATGCCTGGAACATTGCCATTGTTATTTACCCACCTGCCGCTACAGTTGACTGGGATTTTTTTTTCTGTTGATTCGGAAGAAGCTAATAGGAAATGTGGCATATATTACCTACCCAGGAAAGTGGAAAAATGATTAAGTAATAGATAAATTATTCAACCTTTATTTAATACCGTTACAAACAATGAAACAGTAAAATATTTCCAATTAATAATTTGATACCTTATTCTCACTTAAGAAACATACCTAATTAAAGAAAGTGGCCTCATCATAATTACCTCGAGGCAAAAACTTAATGACTGTACGAACTAATACAAACCTACAATTTTATAAATAATTGGATAACGTAATAAGCTCTATGATATAACTCTGTATTGAACTTTCCTAACATCTAATTTAAGATGATATAATATAAAACACGCTACAAGATTGCGCAGAATATCTCATTTCTTGTTTGTATAAAATACTTATGGACTTCTAGTTATTTTTTCAATCTAAAATTAGCACAAAATCTTATGCACTTTCTTAATCCCATACGGTTGAAGTCAAAGACCCTTTTTTCAAACAAGTTCCAAAAATTACATATTTGCCACTAAACACCAAAAATAGATCTTTAACTGATTATTTATTTTATTTAACAACTAGCGGTCCGCCCTGGCTTTAACCGTAGTACGTTTTTAATCTCTATAAAAACATTCATTGTGCCCTAACAAAAACGTATGAAAAGAATAACCGAATTAGTCGAGTCGAGTAGATAGAGTAGATAGCTTAAGAATCGAATAACTTTTAATAACATTAGATTTTCTTCTACTGAATCCTAAAGAATATAAATGATTTCTGATATAAATATGTGTGTGGACGCTATAATGTAACGGAAAATCGATTTAAGCTATAATTTGATGGAACAAACATTTTCTATTCAATATTTGTATTACAAATACACAATCGGAATTTACTAAACCATGTAAAATTATAGAGTATAAAAAAATAAGTAGGTATTATTCGCAGTGTAAACAAACTTCGGTTTTATTGTAAAGTGTTATGGTCTATTTAAATCGTATAATTATTATTACATCGTAAAATAGGCATTTAATAATGATCGTCGTAATAGTTAATCATATTTAATTAGAACGACATTTTTACTACAGAAAAAATATTAATACATTTAGCTATACAGTATATTATTGACATTGTCTATTTATTGTTTTAAAATGGCTGCCTTGTGAGGAATTTTGCTGAGGCGGGATCGCGGGTGACCGAATGACGCAGGTTCGAATCCCGCCTCGTTATCATAATTTTCTATTTTTTCAGAATTTCCCATTTATGAAGCTTATAAAGAACTAAAAATTTAATATGATTGAATTGTTTTACAAGATAACTCGAACTTGAAACTTTGACGAGGTACTATAACTTCATTGTGGCCGTTAGAAATGCCTTGTCCGCTTTTAAGGCGTACAGAATATGAAAAGGGTTGACGACAGGAATAAGGGAATGGACAGGGAAGGGTGAGGAAAAGTATACGGACCTCCGGTAAGTCAAAAACTACTCGGCCGATTCAAAATTATTTTACCATGTGACGGAGGTGGCTTTTCCTTTTTCGATTAACATAGCGACTAATTATAACGAACTTCTTAAAACTTTGGAAATTTCCCGAAGCGTATTTTTATTTTTTAGGTACCTACTCGCCAATTATACCAATTGAATTTTAAATATTATCTTACATAGCTACACATTTTAATAAAATGCATTTATCTAACAAGTAATTTATAAATCCTGCTATATAAGTACATGTCTTTAAAAACTGATGTCATTGAGATAACGCTTTACGACGTTAAATTTCAAATAAATAAAAATATTACCACACCTTTTGATACGAGGTACGCCTCCAACGCGAAGGCAATGCTAGTCTTCCCAGCCCCGCTGAGGCCTGTGAACCAAACAGTGCTCCCCCTAAAGGCCTTGCTGCCGAAGGCCCTGCTTCGCTTTGCTCTTGAAACTTGGTGTTTCTGTTCCACAACATTCGTCGCAACTTGCGCGCACTGAAACGAATATTTACCATGAGCTAGGTGACCCGATGATAGCAGCCGTATTCATTTTTGGATTTTAATAGGGTGTCAACGATACCCACTTCATACACATAACGTGCAAGAAATAAAATACCTTCTAAAGTTTGGAATGAATAGTTAGAAAAAAAAATACATTTTTAAATGGATAAATTTTGCTTAGATAACGGACAAGACGAAGTCACATAGAAGACGTTATGAAGAGCCTATTATTCTAACGTTTCGAGTAATCTATGAAGGACACAATTATTTGCATTTAATTGTGACATTATGACGTTAAACGTTACACACATTCTATAAAAAAAACTCGATAAGAACGACAATTTTGTTGAGAAAATACAGTATGCATATTCTAGTTTTTAACACGTTTTCCCCAGTTATAACAAATGCATGTTAGATACATATTGAAAAGAAAGTAGGTATATACATAGTTGAAACCATTGAACGTGTCTTTCCTTCTTTTAATGTTTAGTAGGCGAAAGGAACTTTTGCTGGCGGAAGAATTAATTTTTTCCATTAAAACAATTTGAGAAAAATAATTCGATTGAATTGTTTCCGTGAACGTGCTAGAAAATCCAATTTCAAGCTATATTGCATTCGATTTATCGTGAAGTAACTGGTAACTAATCAAACCTGACCTTGCCGAAAGGTCAGTAAAAAATAGGTTAGACAGTTAGCACTCCATTTCCTGTTCCCTATGGATATCTAGGCATTACGTGTATATCTTATAATATACCAATATCACAATATTCCGAGCAAACGAGTTGGAAACATTTTAAAATTACTACAGTTCTTTAATATTTTAAATATGAACTCAAACTGTGATACGGTTCCTTAGCCAACTTCGGGACAGATAACATTATGCTGGGGTCAATGAATTGGAAAATATATGCTTTCAATTGCCTTAGATTTTTGTTATCATGAACTCACATTATTTCAAGTACTATTTTCCTGGTACGTGAAACGATGATGGCATTAATGCTCCGATGACCTTTTAATTATCTCTAAAAAGTTTCGACCAGATGAGACCTGACAAGATCTATCTCAGCAGCTTCTTAATATTGCAATCTTAATTACATACCTATCTATTTTATTTAATGTTTAATGTAAAGGATTATTAAACTTAATGTTTTATGCATCAGTCATTGCAATGTTTACACGTATGTATGTAATTGTAGTAATAAAACAGAAATACGATTCCAACAACTAATAGGTCATATTGCATGAACAGAAAAATTACATAATTGATAGGCAGTTACTTTAAAAATTTATTTGCCCTTGATTGGTCTTTACTTAAATATGGTAATGCCGCAGTATGACTAGGTAAGCAATTATTTATTGATTAAGTTACCAGGATGGCAATAAAAACTATAACGTACATGTTACATAGAATAATTATAAATGAACGGTATATACTCAGGATATAAAATGATATCCGCATTTTTAATCAACGCACGCAGGTATATTATACAACCCTCATTTTGCTTAAACACTTTTGATTTTGTATGGCGATCATAAAAAGAATAGACTGGATGATCCATGCAACGCCATAATATACTCTGTGCAATATTTATCCTACTTTTGTAACATCCGTACCACGTTCTTTCATCAGGATCAGTGTGATATACCTAGTACTTTAGAATCCGAAAATAATCTTTTTAGGCATTCTAAGTGCAGTACCTATCTACGTATATTATCAAAGAATTAATCGGGGGTGTAACAACCGCCTTATCAATGATGTAATTATAACATTCTATGATAATTTTTTTGGAAAATTTCGATCTACGTTTCGGTGTTTTTTTCTTTACTTGTACGTTACACGTTACTCTTCTTATAGACCCCCCCC
>NC_052114.1:7942573-7958019 GCF_012273895.1 Zerene cesonia
CCCCCCCCTCCCCTCCTCACAATATATTTACTTGCAGGGGCCCTTAAACGCACGCCAGATAAACAAATACGATTAAACCAATACTAAAATATTGTATTTTTTCCCGAACTTGACTGGATAATACACATATATATTATATACGAACATTATATAACAATTAAGAAACGTACACGTGTAAAATATTCTTCTATTTATTAGGACAAATTGATTATTCGAATGTTATCGTTTTTGATCATTATCGATCACAACCAATGATTTACTCATATATTTTAAATTCAAGATCGGCTTTAGCTATGATAATAAGCTATTTTGAAAATGGTACTTCGTCTGTTGGTATGCGATGACTACTACCCGTGAATGGTTACGGAGGGTATTTGCGAATTCGTTGTCCGCTTTAAAATAATGCTACCATTTGATGTCAACCTGTGGGTGTGTGATACCTTCCTCTGTGCGAGCCTAACCCAATGCGGTGTGTCCGACTAACACATTAAATATTCCGAATGTGTTCCGATTTAATAAATGAATATAGTTTAATAAGTGAACACGTTTAAATGATAAATTGAACAAAATTTTCACTCGGACTTAATCAAAAATATCTTTCCTTTGTAAGGAAATATGTGATCAGGATAATCTACTAATAAAAGGTTTGAATCAGAATAAGATAAATTCATGAAATTATTGTATTTTCACTGATGACACCGTGGGTCAAAATCTAAGTTACATACAAACATTAATAAATCAATATAATTTGACAACTAAAACACATTGAAACGATAAAATCAACTAAATTGTCTAACTTAATCTTAATACGAAATGACATTCTTTTTTAAGGAGATAATTTCATCCTGGCAGTCCTAATAAAAATAAGAAAATATACAAACATACGTGAGCGAAGCTAATAAAAGCGTGTTACAAATGCTCTGAGAGTCTATGACAGTGCGCCTAACCAAGGATAATGCAAGTATTTAAATAATTGCAGAAGTGTTCATATCGGAAAATATATGAATTCCATAGATATTTTACCTATTATTTATGAGTTATATGCATGTTACACGTGAGTAGATATGTATTCCAGTAGGCAAACGTATTACACAACCAGAAATGCTAAATATTATTCATATATTTATCACTAATGCTTGCGTTAGTTGAAATAAATTTTGAAGTACAGGAAGGCACGTGTTAAATACTATTTATTGGTATATCATACTAAATACTCAAATAATTACTAACTAAGCTTTTATATTATTATTTAAAATTTACATATCTATGTAATGAACGTATCAAATTTACAAATGTAAAAACATCTACGTTAGCGACGTTAATGCTATTACATAAATTTGATTATTCATTATTGAAGCAATAATCACCTTATAAAATTGATAAGAAGTAAAATTCTTCCTCATTTAAATATTCACAAAACACAATAAAATGCAACCTACATAAATACCTATTTAGTAAGAATATAACTGAATCAATTTAAAAAACAATCATTTATATTTATATTAAAATAGACAATTCAAATGCCGCGATCTAATTTCATACTAAACAGATCTTATTACAGGCTCATTAAATAATTATAAATAAAAGGTAAAAACTCTAACACGCAAAAACATAAAAAATATAGAGTCATTTGAGCCTTCCCTTTTTACTCATCTAGCATACCTATGTTAAAAAAGTCTAATAGTTAACTTCCAGCACTAATAGCACAAACGCCTTAGGTATTTATTACGATAGAGTATCATGCTCTTAATCATCAACAGATGCCCATATTTGTTCCCACAGCAGGGAGAGGGGCTCTACAAGAGTTTAGGACATAATCCACCACGCTGGCCAAGTGCTACTCGGCATAATATATCAAATATAGAACTTTTAGTCCTTGGACATGCCTATTCCCTCACTATGTATAGCTTCATTGTTTCGTTGTTTGGAGCTTCGAATAAACTTTTTTATCATAATTGTAAGTAAAAATATAGAAATATTAAAAATAAACAATTTTCATTCACTCTCCTCGGAATCGTTCTAAAAATAATAAAAAAAAATTGAAACAGAAACGAATAAGACGAAATATTATTCATTTAATAATTGTATTTATTAATAAACTAGCTTCCCGTTTGCGGCTTTGCCCACATAGTTGTAGGAACAATTTCCTCGCATGTTCCCTTTCCCCTAGGATTTCCGGGATAAAACTTACATATGTTACTCCTGGTTCTAAGCTACCTCTGCACATATTTTCAGCCAAATCGGTTAATCCGTTATTAAGTTATAAACATTGTAACTAACACCACTTTCTTTTATATATGTATAAACTCGCTTTCCGCCCGCGGCTTCGGGCGAGGATTTCGGTTATATCGCTTTCATCTCCCTATTTCAACTCCTTCTACCCTTTTTTTCGCGATAAAAATTATTCTATGTCCTTTCCCAAGTTCAGTTCTACCTTCATACCAAATTAGAAAAAAATTGGTTCAGTTGTTAAGTCGTGAAAGCGTAACAGACAGACGGACAGACAGAGTTATTTTCGCATTTATAATATTAGTAGGGATTTTAAATAAGGACAAAAATGCAGTCATGAAAAAGATAAGATATAATGTTATTTTATAAGAGTTTATGCAGTTTTTTTTTCGGTTCATGTTTGTATAAAAGTCATACATATATTTTATGAAGTTTATTAAACAACAAATTAAATTAATTTTTTATTTTTATTTATTTTTTTTTAAATATTAATCTTCCCGATATTCTTGCTTTTAGAACTCACGTGTTTCAAAAAAATATATGTTGTATAAAATATAATACATGCATTATATTTTTTACATAACAACATATTGTGATAATATTATTGTAATAAATTATAGTTTCGAAACGTGGTAGAAAGTGAATATCCAGTTTACAACAGTCTCGAGGAAATAAACATGAGTGAAAGTTGAGTCATTCATAGAAGTCGCGCTATCGGTAAATATTAGTAACACTATAACACTTTCGCTTTTATTGCGAATTTTATATAATTATAAAGCATTTGAACGCTATAAAACTAAAAATTAAACGAAAAAAAAAATTATTCTCATTTAATAATAACAATAAAAACAAAAAACTACAAACCGTTCTATAGATTGCGTTTCCCCACTGGCTTATTTTATATTTCTCAAAAGTTTCAGCAACTTTTCTGTTCCTTTTTTCCAAACTCATTTTTGAAAAAAGAATTAATTAAACGTTAAATAAAATGAACTTTCCCGCCAAAAGACGCGAGCCTTCGTGTTTACAAACACAGACTATTATAAAATGTTGCCGAACTGTAATCGCGGCAGCGCGAACGCTTTATTGAATAACACTAATCGACTGCTGTTTGACAGTTCATTTCTCTCCCACTGCCGACAATGTTCTTGAAGTAGGTTTTATAGTACCCTAGTTAATCAATAAATAACCTTAGACTATAATTGAAAACGCGTTTTACTTGACTGCCTCAATAGTCTTTAGGACAAGTCCCATATTATTTGGATATATTAAACCATGGTACCAAATACCTAAAATATGACAGAGGTAACCTGCCTATCTACTTAATAGTTAATATTATAACTTCTATATTTTAGCATTAACGTTTCCAAGCAAAACCTACTGGACCGATTTAAAAAATTCTTTCACTATTGGAAAGCTGTAATTTCACTGCGTGACATAGGCTATATATATGTACAACGGGCGAACTATTCTAGTCTATATATTTCAATGAATTTTAAATAAATTTAATGCTAAGGGTACTAAGCAAGTTACCCAAAAGTAAATAGGTACCTACTAGCAACTACACATTTTTTGTACAACTTGCGTACATCTCACAGTTTACACCCTCTGACACAAATGAGTGTCATGAATCACTAACCAATGAAGTTCATCGACCCATTCTAGGTAGGAAATGACCGCAAAACTTTTTATAATTGCTATTTATGTCAAAACAATATGAAAAATCGACGATTGATGAAAGAAAGGAAGAAATATATATGTATCTATATATATATGTATTTTTTTTTTTGTTAATTTACGTAACATTTCTCTCTCCTTTTCTTGTAATTAATTAAAGTTTATCTTTGATTTGTATTGAATAATAATATTAAAAGGATTAGTATTTAATATGAGTTACTTAAAATTCATTTTTGTTCTAAATCAGGACAATAACTTATCTTTTTTATCGAATTCTATATAATCGATTTTCCTTAGAAACGTCACCATAGCTGCTTTAGTTTAAGAGATATAATCGAATTTGATTAAGATTTATTGTTGTTGAATAAAAAAAAATATTTTTAAAAGGACCCCGTGGTAAAACAGTTTTCCCGTGTAATTAATTTACGAGCCAGTATAGCTTTTTAGACTAAATAAACAAAGGCTGACATAACAATAATTTTACTTTTAACACACTTTTATTAGCATTACTTGAATGTTTGCATATTCGTTAGTAACATATTACTTTAGACTCATTTCTGACCCAGCATAAAGGGACAGATTTAATACAAACTTTGTATATGGATTGGTAGCAATACAATAATTTACGTTTTTACTCTTATTTTTTTTTTACTCTTTTTCCTTGCATATAATCTCTACAAGTGAGATAATTCAGTTGATTCTTTAATTTAAATATGTTTTTTGAGTTTTAGAAACAATTATTATTATATTAAATTACGATAATTGCATTTGACACTGTATTCAAGTATATTGCACTTAACATTTAAACAAATATCAGGAAATAATACAGGAAAACAATACAATTGGGATTATAGTAATAAATAAGTTTAAATAGTATTAATAGAACAAAAAGCTGCTCAAAGACGTGTATTGCAGCAAAATCTGAAAATATTTATAATATTATAAATGCGAAAGTTTGTAAGGATGTGTGTGTGTTTGTTGCTCTTTCACGCAAAAACTACTGAACCGATTGCAATGAAATTTGGTACGTAGACAGCTGGACAACTGGAATAACATATAGGCAACTTTTTATTCCAATATTCCTACGGGATACGGACTTACGCGGGTGAAACGCGCATTTGTTTGGTGTCTAGAGATAATCTGGAGGCTAGAGAGTGATATGGGCTACTTTTTGCCGCAGAAACTATACTATTATCCTAGCTGTGGTGAAACATGTCACTCCCATGGGAATATTCATTGATCAAGCGGGTGATCCCGCAGGCGATAAGAAAATGATATTATAAATGTGATATTGTGTTTGCTTGTTTGTTTGTTCATCTCTTATTATGTTACAATGGAAAATTTTAAGTAATGGTATGATTTTTGTGTCTGGAGATAAAAAGGAGGCTGGGGAATGCTAATTTTAACCACAGTGAAAGACCTAATTTCCATTAGAATTTCATTGGAGTACATGAACAAAGCCACATGTTAAAACCTAGTATTGTAAGATCACATGGATACATATAAAAAATACATGATATCTTAACAATTTATTATATCACATATTATTGCTGTACGCTATAAATGTAGATAAGAGCTTATAAATTATATCTGATAAAATATAAATGATAATGAATATTAACTTGCAATATTGTGAGTATAAAAATTATGTGAATGTTGTAATATTAACCATTTTATTAAAATTTCACATACAAACTTATTCCGCTAGGCTTATTTCTTATGCTTTATCAACACCAAGAAGAACCAGGCCCAGACACTAGTGAGTTTGTCCCATTTTTGTAATGAAAACTATTGAGTACATTGTTATGTAATAGTGAAAATATTTTACTAGCATTCCAAGCATGGGCAAAAAAACTTTTATGCCATGTAATACATGGTTACACCTTTTAGGGATTGATTTTTGAAAAAACAGTAAAATGTAGGTTACTTGCATCTGGGTCTACTGCTACTTTACTACTACCTCCTAGTACCTCCTGGCTCCTACTATCTCTTACCTCTCTACATTGGTCATAAAATATTTTCATATATTTATCTCACAACATTTTATGGAGTAACCAGTCAGGATGAATAAATTTTAGCTAAACATTGTCTATCTTTTAGAATGCAGAATTATGAGTAAATAAAATCGCAATTTAAGATATAATATATTAAGTATGTTTCTCTGGCACAGTAATAGTCTTTTAGAAACCCCAACCCCTCCCTATCCCTTACTGGAGACAATTATATTCATGTGCGAGATAAATACTTGAACATCGAAATCCCAATTATTTCTATGAAGAACCGGTTATACGAATACTTCTAACAAACATTACTTACTGCTTTTAGCTTCTTCCTGGGTCTCGAGGGTCCGTCCATTGCTTTTACTTATTCAATTTTATAAACTTTAATTGTTAACTATTATCGTACGTTTAAAATAATCTCCGATAACTCTTATAAATTGTATTACTATAATCGTTCAGCTATCGATTAAAAACTAAAACAGATCAATGATAAATGGTCGGCTAGTAGTCATTAGACCTTGATTTAAATATCTCAACGCTATTAAACGCTAAATTGTAGCTTTATAGGTACTGTTGAACTATACAGCTTTGACCATTTGCCCAGTGTTCTAATTTAAAATTACAAACAACTTATTACAACATTATTTCATTTATTAATTTACTTTATTACTTTACGTCGATATTGACACTGTGCTGTCAAAATAGCAGCAAAGGCCACAGAATCACAGCTAGACCACAGATTGAGGACTAGTTACTAGCTAGACAAGTAAACAGAGATCGGGAGTTACCAATATTTAAGAAGAAAAAAAATTATTGGCAGAGTCCATCTCTATTGGGACTAGAATAAAGAAATAGAAGAAGATAATCTCTTTGACGTAAGAAAGAAAATACGATAAAATATCGATTAAGGTTTTATATGTATAAACTAAACGGCAATTGGATATAAATTTGATCACGCATCCAATTAATGACCGTACCACATACTGTACCCAATCGCTGCTTAATTTTAAAATTTTTAAAGTTTTACAGAAATACATTATCTCCAAAACATTTATAAACGTTTAAAATATTTACTTTTTTGAAGGGAAAGTGGGTTAACAGTTTTAAACTCGTGAAAGCACATCATGGCTAGTGCCTATGTAGTACCTGCTACAGAGTGCCTGCAGGAAAGTTTATACTATCGCGAGACACTTGTAAAATTTCGGGAAAATCATTATAGAATTAACCGAATAGTATTCTAAGTAGCAGCACAGAATAAAAAGTACAAGTAGATGGAAGAAACCAATATTGTTATACTGCATAGATAAATAGGTAGTAGTAGCTGCGCCCCGGGGTTTCACCCGCGTAAGTCCGTATCCCGTAGGAATATCAAATTAATCATATCTTGTGATAGAGTAAACCGATTTCGATGAAACAAAAACTAAGTTATACCTCAAGTTACGTATAATTTTTGTATATAAACATTGTCTGCATTTAATTCGTAGATTTTACGTGATGTGCGCACAAACAAACAGACAAACAGACAAAAATTTCAAAAATGATGGAAAAGGGTTCTGTTATCTTTTCACACACTGGCTATTTTTTTTCAATTTTTTCAATGTACAAAAATGACTTTTCTACAGATTTATTATATGTATAGATATCTATGGTCCACAGCATATTCTTCTACCTCTGTTATAATTTACTGACCACTTTTTATTGTTGTTTGTCTATGAAAGTTTCTATATTATTGTCTATTGAAAGTTAATGTTTCGTGTTGTTACAATTTACAAAATAAAAAATTAACTCTTAATTTATTTAATAGAAAAATATGATTATAAAATAAGTATAACAAATAATAAATAAATACTACAATTAAACGCTAGTAGACTTAAGAAGTCCAATATTTTCGTTTGTGAAGGTTAATCTGTACAGCTATCAACATAACACCAGTCCTGGAAACCTCATCCCCAAAAATGCCAGCAGTTACTTCCACAACTGCTGAAGAACAAAATGAGGCGGAACAAAAAATGTGGAATGCTCTCAAGCGATACATTATACGTGAAAGACAGAGAAAAAAAGAAGGTAATTTTATGTCAAGATATTTCAAAACGCAGTAATTCGGATTGTTTAAAGCAGCAGTCGTTTACAGTGGTTATGGGAAGTATATTTAAAATTACAAAATGCATGTTTACTTCAATTTTGGTAGTTACAACCATAATAAGTAAACACAAATGAATCACAAAAATAATGTAAGGATCATCTAAAAATATTGAGCAGTAAAATAACTAAAGTAATATAATGAGTAGATAACAATGAGGTGTATAATGAGGTATACTTCCTAAAAAACTTGTGACAAATCTTATTAAAATTCTCCAAGCCTTTATCATGTTAAACACATAGAATTTATGTTCTGTTTTGCAGTCACAATATTCACAATAATCACAATAACATATTCTAATCCTTTAATCATAGTATAGTCATTACAAGTATAAATACTCTTATTGTGAATTTTATCATATAGAATATGAGGCTGAGGTGGAAGAAGAAAGATTACGCAAAGAACGTGAAGCCAGGGAAAGGCAGGATGTTATGACTTTGGGTGAGATTAATTTTCAACACTATACAATATTTACAGAACAACGCTTAAGCCACTGACAACCGAAACACAGTTTCCAACTAGTTCGGTAGTCAGTGGGTCTTATAAAAGATGTATTTTATTTTATGTCAGTAAAAATGGTTTCTATCTTATTTTTTTATTTTTAAAAAGTTATTGATTTTAGGATATCTGATGTAATTCTATATTTAAAGGATTATATAATGTAGATGTTAAGGTACCTAAGTCTGTTATTGATATGGCTGATCTAACTTTACAAGCTTTTTTACCACATTTTTTCTTCCATGTACATACATATAAAAATCAACAAATACTGCCAATGTCACATTTATTTTAGAAATTTTTGTTATGTTAGTGGAGTTTTGCTTCATTAAATTTCAATTATTGACCAATTTTAACAAAAGGAGAAGGTTCTCAATTTGACTGTAATGTTTTTCTTGTGTTTGTTGTAACTTACTAGATGAACTAATTTTTCTGATTCTTTTTTTATTTTAAAGTTGATTTTTTTTTATGTAGGTCTGGCCGTTTGAAGTTAGTTTAGTTTTTTGTTCAAAATAATAATGTATTTTCAGAGGAAACAAAAGAGCAGATAGAACAATTAGAGCAAAAGCTGAAACAGTTGGAAAAAGAGAAACAACAACTGTTCATGCAATTGAAAAGGGTGTTAAATGAAGATGAGGTTAGAAAGAGACAGCAACAAAAGGAGGCTAAGTGAGTAAAAGAGATGTAATGTGTTTTACATTTTAATTATTTTTCATTGTATGTTTTAGGAAAATATAGGTTAGGTTAGTATAGGCTACTTTAGGTACCTTCATATGTTATCATGTTTGCAAGTTGTGCAATAAACAAACAATTATTTTAATTCAACATAAGATTTCTTATTAAAATGATTATTATGAATGCTATGTATTTAGTCTATATACAATATTTTTATAAATTGTGAAAATATTTAGTTAACAAGAAGTTAAAAGCAAAAAAAGCCACTAGCTAGCTTTATTAGTTTAATGAAATATCTAATGGCTAGTTAAATTGTGTGGTATTACATATTTGCAATACGCAACATTTATCTTATGAATTGTTTTTTTTTTTATTATTTCAGTGAAATGCAACCAATGAAAATGCCTCTAGGTAATATACAAATGCCAATGTTTCCGATGCCATCATCGCAGCAGGGTCAAGGGGAACCCCCTCCGAGCCAGGGACGCCCCTCACATCTTAATTCACATAATATGCTTAATAAGGTATTCATGTATATGCCATACCGATGCATTAACAAAATTTAGTGTTTGCGTATTTTTTTATTGAGGAAAGTAATTTGAGTATTAGTCCAAAATAGATAAAGTAATGTAATGCTAAGGGAATAATAATAAAGAAAAAGAGTCATGCAACTCACTTAAATAGTTGTGATCTAAAATATTTTGTGAAAGTTGAGGTCAATCAACAATGGCTATTTTATTTAATTATAAATCAAAAGAAAAGTGTCTTATGTGTCAAAAATATAAGAATACTTTTAATAAGAGAAAAACTATTCAGTTTGATCTGTGATCAATTCTCTTGTTTAGCATAGCAAGTAAACATTAAAAGTAAAAAACCTAAAAATTAGGTTTTAATATATTTGAATACTCTGAATATCTGAAATGAATACTCTAATATTTTGACCGTATTATGTTTTAAAACAGATTATATAATATAATTAACTTGCAGTGCAAAGGTCTACTAATAATTCTTTACATGGATGCTTCAGGTATTGTCCAACAGTATCAATGTCATGCCTTGTGATGGAACTGTATTACATAGATATGATGTCGCTTTAAATGTGTTTATTTTGTATATTTGTTTTGTTGTGCATCAATTTATGAAAACTATCGATTATTTGAACTTTATTTATTTCTGTTATACCTTGCGATGACCCTCCTATCGATGTTGTGGTAGATTACATATGGGGCTCAAGGTGTCATTTCTTTTTGTTCAAGAAAAACTACTCAAAGTACAAATTGTTTCCACAACAGCAAACTATTGTCCGTGCCCCTATACAGTCGGGGGTGAAGCGGCAAAGGAGCCCATCGCCGACATACGCTTTGTATGCACATCGGTTGCACCAACCGTCTATGAAACAGCATGCCGTGTATTCGGATCATAGTGAGTTTAATTTGTCTATGAAATTCGTTTGCAATAATTTGTATGTCATTGGCTGTTTGAGATTTGTTTTTTTTTTATTATGTGTACTTGTATTTTAATCTTTCAAACTATTTTGTCGCACATTAAATACCGAAATCTTATATATATTCCGTTTAAATGTTACACATTTCTTAAAGAGAAACTTGAAATCGGGTATCTATACAATTATGACACTGTCAACAAGCCAACTTTTTGTCAAAGCAAAGGCCTGATATACACGCAAAGGGGAACTAAAACAGCCTCTAAGCCATACCGATAGAGATTATTTTGATTTGATTTGTGAAATCTTTTACAGAAGTAGAGGATGGCCGAATGGGCCGACAAATGGCTCGAGCTGTACTCTGGAACAGTGAGTTTTGTCCGCTAGGTGTCGCTACTGTCGCTTGTGCACGCGTTTTCATTTTGTTCAACCTAATCCATCTAATAGCTATACCTTCATGATTGTACCTGTATATACTGTGTTGCGTTTCGTTTCTATCGGACTTCCACTTGCGATGCTGTTTTATATTTCTTTTTCGGATTTTTTTTTAGATATTTTCTTGTTTTCTTTTGTACTTTAGATTTCAGTTGTCCTTTCTTCCTTCCAGTAACAAAAATTATAGTAAAATAGCAAGACAACCTATTTAATTGCAATTAAATACTTTGAACTGTTTTGAATTATTCTTAGCTTCTACAAGTTGGTACCTAAAATAGTGTTGTTTTTTTTATATATATATTATATTTGAAATTCAATATGATTCTTGATGCCAATTTCATAACAGCTGTTACTTTAATCTCTTAGCGTCTTAAATTCTCTATTAGACTAGACGCTAGAGAGGAAACTTTTTGAATTAATATTAGTTCAAAACAATCTAAATTAAGTTCACTCAGCATCGCTTATGGAAGTTAAACATTCTTTCTTTCTCGACATGATTACCATACTAAAACACGACTAATCAACATGGTATCTTTCATTCCATCCATTTTTCCCTTATTATTTGCTTATCAACGCATTCAATGTGGTAGAATAGTTGTCTCGTTTAATAATTATAGCGTCTCTTACTAATAATCCTCATATTTTTGATGTAATGATAAAAATATGATTGAATAGATATAATTTTCAGTTAATTTCTCTATCTTATTTGTCAACCGCCTTAAAAAAGGAGAAGGTTATCACAACCGTATTGTTTTTTTTTGTGTTCGATTCCTCCATATCTTTTAACTGGGTGAACCAATTTTTATGTTTGTTGTTTTTTTATTTAAAAGCTGGTGCCTGCCATGTGGCGCCATTTAAATTGGGTTAGAAATACAAAATTATAAAATACAATTCATACAATTTTTTTATTTTGTAGTGAAATTGTTAAACTTAGATCTTGTAACATTCATCCAGATCTCAGATTTGAAAAGTAAATGTGTGTCATTTACTCAGCACTGAATTACAATGATATGATTACAAAGCTCATTTAATTTTACTTGGAATAAAAAACTTTCTTAAAAATACCATCTGCTTTGTTTGAAATAGTGTGGAGCAATCATAAATATACAACAATCAAAATGTCTTATAGTTTTAAAAATCTGAATAAATAAAGTTGAACAACTTTAAAAAATAAAAATACATATTGCTAAATATTTAACCAAAATGGAAACTCTTATTATACGAAAAGTAACTATAAAGTTTATAATAAAAGAATGTAAAATAGCTAACGTTAAAACAAGTTTTATCTTTCAGTTAATTATTTAAAATCAAATTTTTTAGTTTAATAGCATTGAAATGCTTTATAAATGAGAAATTTTGAAAGAATAGAAAAAATTTGAAATCTATAAAAAAATTCGATGTGTTCATAAATTCTGGTATATATACCGCCCAATTGTTAGCCTATCTATCTTCCTTCATAACATAACAAAACATTCACCGCACAAAAAAACGTCTAGAAACGTCGCAATACGCGTCGAACGTGAGCGCATCGTCAGGCGCGTACTACGCGATGCCGACGTCGGGCGTGGTGGGCGTGGTCGCGGAGCGGCCGCCGCCGCTGCTGTACGCGCACCACGCGCACACGCCGCACACGCCTCACACGCCGCACACGCCGCACACGCCGCACCACACCAACCTGATGTACGCGCCGGCGCCGCAGCCCCAGCTCTACTTGGATATGCTGAAGAACAGAGAGGGACAGCAGCACAATGAGCAGAAGAAGGAGTCGCAGGTCGGTCAATGTGTGGTAATATTGGGTGGTAACTACCTGCGCAAGATTCTGGTGGATGAGATGATTGATATTTGGTGTAGTATAGCGCTAATAGTTTATAGGTTTGTTTTGTCGCGAGTGCGTCGTTTGGAGTGAAGCACGAACATTCACTGAGAATTTGTAATATTGAAGTATTATTTTGCACTAACGCACTGAATTGAAACTTTATATATTTCACAAAATGTAAGTGAAACGTTAACTTTCTTTTGGCTCCGTAGGTAAATTGAATTTTTTCAAAAGTCGTTTTTCGTCGTTTTATTTCTGAATGCGTACTATACAAAATCAAAAGACGAAGTAAGCTACTTCGTACATTCAGCTGTACGTCGCCCCCCCCCCCCCCAATCCACTAAAAGCAATATTAACTGTATACTCACAGCTATTAGTGCTACGTGCACTATACAGTTATCATAATTCCGTGCTCCGCTAACCTTAATACTACCTACTATATATAGTTTTGGACCTTATCCTGATAGTCATAAGTGTTACATTAAATTTTCCTTCCAGGCACCACAAGTACTGATTGGTTTGAGCGAGGCTCACCATCCAGCGGTGAGCAGTGGCGTGGTGTACGCTCAGCCGCCGGCCTCGAGACACATCTCCATACATCCACCACAGCATAATAACATACAGGTATTAATTTATATTTGTTTTACAATGATTTTATTGACGTACTCGGTACTTTAAAGAACTACACTCATTATAGACCTACGGGTCGCGCTAAAAGGCCGTCAAAATGTCCCAGTGGCGTTGTATACGTATGTATTCAATATTTATTCAAATTTACACCTTACCTGGTGGTAATAAAGCCCAAAGTCTTGTACGCTCATATCGGAGAGTGCGGACGCGCCAAGTCTATTTATTGTACACGCACTTTACGAACACAAAGCGACAATTTTGGTTTAGAAATTGAAATGTAATTATTTATCAAAATGTGTAAAAACGTAATCTTTTCATCAAATTTTATTACAATCGATTGCATAGGCCTTAAGACAAGACAGTAGACAGAGTTACTTTCGCATTTATAATATTAGTAGGGATGGTTTTAAATACTTTACTTAGATATGAATAGTTTCATGGTTGAATTTGTATTTGCTTATCCATATGTCAGTATATCGCACCTCCTATATTGATAATTGGATAAGGTTGCGGTTGTTAAAAAGATGAAGCTGTATCCAATAACCAAAGAATTATTATTACCATTACTTTAATATTCAAGCTTCATATCAAAAATGTTGTTTAAATCGAGGCATTTCTGTACCAGTTTTTGAATAAACTATCTGCTAGTTATAGATAATCGTAGACACGATATAGTTGTTTAATATACAGAGTTTCTTGCCGGCTCGTCTCTGTAGAAACTGCTTTCCGAACCGGTGGTCAATGTTTAAACTGTGTAAAATGACGATTCAAAAGTGCTTTTAAAGGAAGTATAATTTATTATTGTTATATTAAATTATATATTTCCACTTGCAGACAGCGAAACCGGGTAGTATAACGCAAGGTTACCCAGTGCAACAGTCGAACCCCAATGTGCAGAACCCCAACATATACCCCAACAGACACCGTTATTAGCTAGTAATTCTGAAGCAACACGCAAATAAACAAATACCATAGAACTATTCGAAGAAAAACTAAAAAATAGTTCACATAATATCTTAGTATTGGAGTAAATGGTATATATAACCAGTGTTTGTTTGTGCAGTGTTGTGAGAATATGACGATGAAATAAACTATATTGTTTGTATAAGGAAAATGTTTTCGTTTCGAATTGTGTTGTTTTTGATCTATTCGTATCAGCATCGAACAAAATTACAGGTGCTATATATTTTTCAATTTTGTCGTGTAAATATGTATGCAGATTTCGAAATCCAGAATATTTTTTATTGTAAGTTATCTCTAGGCTATGTTATTTAAATCTTTTGTAATATAATTCCTTGACCCTGTTATTATTCTTAATCTCATACTTTAATGAAATACAAATGTATTGTAGGATATGTGTAAGCTTTTGTGAGCTCGCGGTGGCAGAAATATATTGTTTTATAGAAATTGAATTTTTTTTTACCTTCAAATACTGGGTGAGACGATAAAAACGCAAGAAATGAAAACCTCGCCAATATTTCTTTATATACCGCCAATATAGTGAATATAAACCATAAAAAATAAAAATTGAACTAAAAAGTGAAAAATAAAAATAGTTTAAAAAAACTAAAAAACACGCTTTTCAAGCACATCAAACTAAAAACTATAAAATAATTTTTAATATAAGCTGAAAACAATAATGAACGAAAAATACTAATATTGTTGTGAATAATTTTTTATATAAACTGAAAATAATAATGAATGAAAAATACTAGTATTGTTGTGAAAAAAGCGTGGGGCGCTTTGTGCCATATTTTTCGTGTATTGAGCAATGGGATGATGGGATAAACTTATCAAGTTATTGAACTGTCCCCGATTCTCATTTCTCACTAAACATGCAGATTTCATTCAAATTTCGTACACTTATCAAGAACCATCATTCATCCCATCATCCCATTGCTCAATACA